>NW_027363269.1:980000-1167500 GCF_046119375.1 Phyllobates terribilis
AAAAGTGCAATACCACAGTTGTTTTTTATTTATTTTTTTTACCATGTTCACTGAATGCTAAAACTGACCTGCTCTTCTTATTCTACAGGTCATTACGAGTTCATAGACACCAAACATGTATAGGTTCTTTTATATTTAAGTGGTGAAAAAAAATTCCAAAATTTGGTAAAAAAAAGAATAAAAAAATAGCGCCATTTTCTAAGACCCGTAGCGTCTCCATTTTTCGGGATCTGGGGCTGGTTGAGGGCTTATTTTTTGCGTGCCGGGCTGACGTTTTTATTGATACCATTTTGGGGTAGATCCGATGTTTTGATCGCCCGTTATTACATTTTATTGCAATTTTGCAGCGACCAAAAAACGTAATTCTGGCGTTTAGAATTTTTTTCTTGTTACGCCGTTTACCGATCGGAATAATTCTTTTTTTATATTGATAGATCGGGCGATTCTGAACGCGGCGATACCAAATATGTGTATGTAGGTTTTTTTTTTATATATTTTATTTTGAATGGGGCGAAAGGGGGGTGATTTAAACTTTTATATTTTTTTATTTTTTTTTATATTTTTAAAAACTTTTTTTTTTTACTTTTTGCATGCTTCTATAGTCTCCATAGGAGACTAGAAGCAGCAACTGTCCGATCGCCTCTGCTACATACAGGGGACGAGCAGGTCCCCTGCATGCAGCAGAAATGGTCCTGTGCTATGAGCGCCGACCACTAGGTGGCGCTCATAGCGACAAGATCATGACAACCACAGGCGTCTGCTGCAGACCCTGGGTTGTCATGCACGCCCATCGGCGACCCGCGATCACGTGACGGGGTCGCCGGTGGGCGGGGCTTATGACGCGCTACCCGGAAGCGCGCGTTAAATGCTGCTGTCGGAGATTGACAGCAGCATTTAACTGGTTAACAGCCGCGGGTGGATCGCGATTCCACCCGCGGCTGTTGCGGGCACATGTCAGCTGTAAGAATCAGCTGACATGTGCTCGGTTCAGTGAGGGCTCAGCGCCGGAGCCCTCACTGAACCGGGGGTACGCAAATATGCGTACTAATACGTCCCCGGTAAGTAAGGGGTTAAAGGGAATCTGTCATCAGGTTTTTGCCACCTAATCTGAAAGCAGCATAATGTAGGGTTAGAGGCACTGATTCCAGTAATGTGTCACTTACTGGGCTGCTTAGTGTTGTTTTGATAAAATCATTGATTTGTCAGATGGTAATTATCACTAGATGACTAGTAAGTTCTGTAGGACCCCACCCCCATCACTGATCAGTAGATTTCTGTGTACACTGAGCATGGGCAGAAAGCTGCCAATCAGTGGTGTGGGCGGGGCTATACAGAGCGCAGCATTCAGAGAGCTGCTAGATCTGCAGCAGATAAAACGGTGATTTTCTCAAAATGACAACAAGCAGCTGAAAAAGTGACACATCGCTGGAATCAGGGTATCTGCCCCTATATTGTGCTGCTCTCAGATGGGGCAGCACAATTAATATTGTGCCAAATAAAATTCCCGTGAACTATCACATGATCTATTACAGGGGATCATGTGACATGTCACGTGATAAATCAGGTGGGGGGGGGGCCCGCGCCTTCTAAACTGCCCGAGGCCCTTGCTACTCTTAATCCACCCCTGTGCACTATGCAGCTTTTTCATTGGAGCCTCCTGCAGTTTCTGGTGGCTCGGGGAAGAGAGCACCCCCAGCACCATGTTAAGTCAATGGGAGGAATGAATGGCGTTTCCCTATCTCACTTTAACCTGGATTTCTCCAGAACCGTGAGTCCAATAAACAACTTGAAATATACGTTCTGTAGATTGGACCATCAGCTTTCAAGGCTTTCATCTACTGAGTGAGAGGCACCTTGTACCAAGGAGCCGCGCCCCGAGAGCCGTGACCCCCGTCTGCCCAGGCGGCCCATGTCTACTAAATTGGTTACCCACTTTCCAGTGCTGATATCTCGGCTTTTGAAGGTCCAAGATGGCCCAAACTTACAGTGTGTACAGACCTCAAGTAGACCTGCACAATGAGTGGTGGCACTTGTTAATAGTCAGACTTGTTCCACTACCAGACATGTCTAAGATCGGTACCGTTTGCTCCGGTTCTGAAGGTTCAATCGAAAATCATAGATATGCACTTTGTTTCACTCGCTCTCCCCTTTCAAGGGACTCCTCACTTGTGTATGTACGTCATTTCCCTGAGGAGCAGTGCCCCAAGAAGCAAGACACCCCTACCGGGCCATTGCTAAGTATGAGACTGTGAGAGTGAATGCCGTAATACCATACGCGGCCCTGCAGGAGCCTGTGTGGCTCAGTAGGAGGCTGTGTAGCCATGTAGCAAGCTATGTAGCCCTGTATTAGTCTGTGTGGCCCTGTTTTAGGCTGTGCGACCCCGTATTAGGTAGTGCGGCCCTAGAGAAGGCTGTGGGGTCCTAGAGGAGGCTGTGTGGCACTAGAGGAGGCTGAGTGGCCCTAGAGGAGGCTTTGTGGCCCTGTAGGTGTCTAAGTGGCCCTGTGAGGTTGGTGATAGACTGACAAATCATCCCATGAAAATTTTATTTACAGGCTCTCATATGCACATAGAGGCACAGAGCATTCCTCTCACCTGTTTGCCGCGTTTTTGCTGCCAAGAGATGCAGAAACCTTGCAGAAATATCTGCAGTCAAATACTCAACGTGCGCACATAGCGATGTGACATGGCAGACGTTGAGTATTTGATTGCAGAAATTTCTGCATGGTTTCTGTATCTCTTGGCAGCAAAAACACTGCTGAAAAAATGTGAGTTTTTGCTTCCAAGAGATGCAGAAACCTTGCCGATTTTTAGTGTGAGACATTGATAGTATGTGCCATATATGGCCCTCACTCTCACAGTCTCACATTAAAAAATGACTTGCGCTGAATTAATGGAAATTGTAGGCCAGTGTTGATCTCCGCGATGCGTTCAAGACCCTTGAAATATAATGGGTTTCAGATAAAGGATTATATATATTCAGATATAGGCCATCCTGGTATGCATGGTCCCTTCAGACCCCACCAACCCTGATATGCATGGCCCCCTCACACCCAATACTGATATACCTTCACCTAACAGACCCAATTCTGGTATGCTTGGCTCCCACTGACCCAATTCTGGCATGCACTGCCCCCTCAGACCCAATTCTGGCATGCATGGCCCCCTCAGACCCAATTCAGTCATGCATGGCCCCCTCAGATCCAATCCTGGTATGCATGGCTCCATCAGACCCAATCCTGGCATGCATGGCCCCTTCAGTACCAATCCTGGTATGCATGACCGTCTCACACCCAATCCTGGCATGCATGGCCCCACAGACTCAATACTGGTATGCATGGCCCCCTTACACCCAATTCTGGCATGCATGGCCCCCTCAGACCCAATACTGGCAAACATGGCCCACTGAGACCCATTCCTGGTATGCTTGGACCCCTCAGAACCAATCCTGGTGAGCATGCACCTCCTGGACCCAATTCTGGTATGCATGGCCTCTTCAGACTCAATACTGGTATGCATGGCCTCTTCAGACCCAATACTGATATGCATGGCCCCCTCAGACCCAATACTGATATACATTCACCTAACAGACCTAATCCTGGTATACATGGCTCCCTCAGACCCAATTCTGGCATGCACTCCCCTCAGACACAATCATGGCATGCATGGCCCACTTAGACCCAATCCTGGTATGTATGGCCCCCTTATACCCAATGCTGGAATGCATGGCCCTCTCAGAACGAATAATGTTATGTATGGCCCCTCAGACCCTATCCTGGCATGCGCGACCCCCTCAGATCCATTCATGGTATGCTTGGCTCCCGCAGACTCAATTCTGGCATGCACTTCCCCCCTCAGACCCAATTCTGGCATGCATGGCCCCCTCAGATCCAATCCTGGTATGCATGGCTCCCTCAGACCCAATCCTGGCATGCATGACCCCGTCAGACCCAATACTGGCATCTATGGCTCCCTCTGACCCAATCCTGGCATGCATGGCCCCCCCAGACCCAATCCTGGCATGCATGGCCCCCTCAGACCCAATACTGGTATGCAAGCACCACCCGGATCCAATCCTGGTATGCATGACCGTCTCAGACCCAATTCTTGCATGCAAGGCCCACTCAGACAAAATCATGGCATGCATGGCTCCCTTACACTCCATTCTGGCATGCATTGCCCCCTCAGACCCAATACTGGCAATCATGGCCCACTCAGACCGATTCCTGGTATGCATGGCCTCTTCAGACCCAATACTGATATGCATGGCCCCCTCAGACCCAATACTGATATACATTCACCTAACAGACCCAATCGTGGTATACATGGCTCCCTCAGACCCAATTCTGGCATGCACACCCCTCAGACCCAATCCAGGCATGCATGACCCCCTCAGATCCATTCCTAGTATGCATGGCTCCCTCAGACCCAATTAGGGCATGCACTTCCCCCTCAGACCCAATTGTGGCATGCATGCCCCCTTCAGACCCAATTCAGGCATGCATGGCCCCCTCAGACCCAATACTGGTATGCATGGCTCCCGCAGACCCAATTATGGCATGCATGGCCCCTTCAGTACCAATCCTGGTATGCAAGACCGTCTCAGACCCAATTCTGGCATGCATGGCCCCCTCAGACAAAATCATGGCATGCATGGCCCCCTCAGACAAAATCCTGGCATGCATGGCCTCCTCAGATCCAATCCTGGTATGCATTGGCCTCTCAAACAATCCTGGCATGCATGGCCCCCCCGAACCCTTTCCTGGTATGCATGGCACCCTCAGACCCAATCCTGGAATGCATGGCCCCCCCATACCCACTCCTGGCAGGCATGGCCCCCTCAGACCTAATCCTGGTATGCATAGTCTCCTTAGATCCAATCCTAATATGCATCCCTATCCGACCCAATACTGGCATGCATTGCCCCCTCAGACCGAATCTTGTCATGCCTGGCTCCCTCAGATCCAATACTGGTATTCACAGGCTTATCAGACAAAATCCTGGCATACATGGCCCCCTTAGGCCAAATCCTGGCATGCTTGGCCCCCTTAGACCTAATCTTTGCATTCAAGACCCCCTCAGAACCAATCCTAGCATGCATTGCCCCTGTAGACCCAATCCTGGAATGCATGTCCCCTTCAGACCCAATCCTGTTATGTATGGCCCCCTCAGAGCCAATCCAGGCATGCATGACTTCCTCAGATCCAATCCTGGCATGCATGGCTCCATCAGACCCAATCCTGGCATGCATGGCCCCTTCAGTACCAATCCTGGTATGCATGACCGTCTCAGACCCAATTCTGGCATGCAAGGCCCACTCAGACAAAATCATGGCATGCATGGCCCCCTTACACTCCATTCTGGCATGCATGGCCCCCTCAGACCCAATACTGGCAATCATGGCCCACTCAGACCCATTCCTGGTATGCATGGACCCCTCAGAACCAATCCTGGTAAGCATGCACCTCCTGGACCCAATTCTGGTATGCATGGCCTCTTCACACCCAATACTGATATGCATGGCCCCCTCAGACCCAATACTGATATACATTCACCTAACAGACCCAATCCTGGTATACATGGCTCCCTCAGACCCAATTCTGGCATGCACTCCCCTCAGACCCAATCATGGCATGCATGGCCCCCTCATACCCAATGCTGGAATACATGGCCCCCTCAGAACCAATAATGTTATGTATGGTCCCCTCAGACCCTATCCTTGCATGCGCGACCCCCTCAGATCCATTCATGGTATGCTTGGCTCCCGCAGACCCAATTCTGGCATGCACTTCCCCTTCAGACCCAATTCTGGCATGCATGGCCCCCTCAGACCCCATCATGGCATGCATGGTCCCCTCAGACCCAATACTGGCATCCATGGCTCCCTCTGACCCAATCCTGGCATGCATGGCCCCCGAGACCCAATCCTGGCATGCATGGCCCCCTCAGACCCAATACTGGTATTCAAGCACCACCCGGATCCAATCCTGGTATGCATGACCGTCTCAGACCCAATTCTGGCATGCATTGCCCACTCAGACAAAATCATGGCATGCATGGCCCCCTTACACTCCATTCTGGCATGCATGGCCCCCTCAGACCCAATTCTGGCAATCATGGCCCACTCTGACCCATTCCTCGTATGCATGGACCCCTCAGAACCAATCCTGGTAAGCATGTACCTCCTGGACCCAATTCTGGCATGCATGGCCCCCTCAGACCCAATACTGGCATCTATGGCTCCCTCTGACCCAATCCTGACATGCATAGCCCCCCCAGACCCAATCCTGGCATGCATGGCCCCCTCAGACCCAATACTGGTATGCAAGCACCACCCGGATCCAATCCTGGTATGCATGGCACCATCAGACCGAATCCTGGCATGCATGGCCCCCTCAGGTCCAATCCTGGCATGCATGCCCCCCCCCCCCCAGACCCAATCCTGGCATGCATGGCCTCCTCAGACACAATTCTGGCATGCATGGCTCTCTCAGACCCAATCATGGCATGCATGGCCCCCTCAGACCTAATCCTGTTATGCTTGGCCCCCTCAGACCCAATCCTGACAATCCTGTCCCTCTCAGACCCAATAATGACATGCATGGCCCCCTCCGATCCAATCTTGGTATGCATGGACCCCTCAGAACCAAACCTGGTATGCACGTCCCCCTCAGAATCAATCCTGGTATGCACACCCTCTCAGAACCAATACTAGGATTCATGCACCTCCCGGACCCAATTCAGGTATGAATGGCACCCTCAGACCGAATCCTGGCATGCACGGCCCCCTCAGATCCAATCCTAACATGCATGGCCACCTCAGACCCAATCCTGTCAAGCATGGCCCCCGCAGAACCAATTCTGCAATGCGTGGCCCCCTCAGAACCAAAAATGTTATGTATGGTCCCCTCAGACCCTATCCTGGCATGCGCGACCCCCTCAGATCCATTCATGATATGCTTGGCTCCCTCAGACCCAATTCTGGCATGCACTTCCCCGTCAGACCCAATTCTGGCATACATGGCCCCCTCAGATCCAATCCTGGTATGCATGGCTCCCTCAGACCCAATCCTGGCATGCATGGCCCCCTCAGACCCAATACTGGCATATATGGCTCCCTCTGACCCAATCCTGGCATGCATGGCCCCCCCAGACCCAATCCTGGCATGCATGGCCCCCTCAGACCCAATACTGGTATGCAAGCACCACCCTGATCCAATCCTAGTATGCATGACCGTCTCAGACCCAATGCCCCCTTACACTCCATTCTGGCATGCATGGCCCCCTCAGACCCAATACTGGCAATCATGGCCCACTCAGACCCATTCCTGGTATGCATGGACCCCTCAGAACTAGTGTTGAGCGAGCACTAAAATGCTCGGGTGCTCGAAGCTCGGGCCGTGCTCGCCGTGATACTCGGGTGCTCGACCCGAGCAACGAGCCCAATGTTAGTCTATGGGAGACTCGAGCATTTTTGCGGTGGTACCCCCGGCAGTCTTTTAAAAGCCTAACAAGTGCCCAAAATGATAGTGACAGTGCTCAAATGACATGGGGACAGCATGGGGATCGCCCCAGGAAGCATTTCTGACCCCCAGGTCACTGCTGTCAACAACGTGGTCAGAGGTATTAAGCCACTTTTACGGGCTCACAATAAAACGTTCAAAACTGAAAGTGAAACTTTTTTCCTGTGAAATATGTTAAGGACCATCCTTTCCAGGGAAAAGACTTGTGTATAAGTTAAAATAAATGACCAAAAACAAAAATACTCCTCCACACCTTCGGCTATGTTCACAAGTAGCATTTTTTATGCGTTTTTGCACTTTTGTATTGCTTTCAACTATGACAAATGCATTCACCGGGAAATGTCATTTTAACATTTTACAACCTTATCTGGCCATGTGCTGTGTGACACATGCATAAAGTGCTGAAAAGACATGGGAACTGCATGGGGAAGACCCCTGGAAGCATCTCTGACTCCCAGGTCACTGTCTAAAAGTGTGCCCATCATAAGTGATCCTTGCCGCATCAGAAGATGCAGACTTGCATCTATTCCCATGCAAGTTCTAGTCGCAGGGCAGTGTTCAATTGTACCTCCCCCATTCCTTGCAATACAAGCGCAAGTATGCAGCCTGCCACCCACCCACCCCCAGGCTGCAATACCATACTGCTTGCTTGCTTGAACTTGAAATTGGGCCTTTTAGGCATGTGGAGGCGGAATCTGGCCACCACGTCATGGCTGTGTTGGCGGCCTGGAATCCATACTCAGTCCCCAGCCGCCCGGCGGCCTGGTATCCATACTCAGTCCCCAGCCGCCCGGTGGCCGGGTGTCCCCGCTTGCTACCCAGCCTCCAGGGGGTGGCCGGGTGTCCATACTCAGTCCCCAGCCACCCCTATTTGTCCCGGTAACCTTTCCCACACTTTTCTTAGCCTGGCCTGCTTTAGGGCAGCATTGGCCGATCCCACCGGACTATCAGACTCCTCCGGTGGGCCCTGGCTTCTCCATCAGGGGAGTTGAGAGTGCCAAGGTGAGAAGCATGATGAGGATGATAGAAGTTAGCATCTGCTTTGTTTTGTTGTAATGCAAGCGCATGTATGTAGTAGCAGCTAGGCCTGAGGTGGTCAGCGTTTTGGCGCATATCTTACCTCCTCCGAGGATTGCTGGATGTTTTCCTGCTACTATCCAAGTTCTATGACTCCCGTTAAAACAAAGCTTCAGGTGATAAATGATGGATGAGGTAGTGGCAAAGGAGAAAGAGCAGGAGGAACAGGGACCATTCACATCAATATCAGGCCAGTCAACCAGATAAGTCTTGTAGGATATGTTTCTGTAACAAAAGGAGTGGTTCGGCTACACAGTTATAGGGCATACAGTGAGTGCAATGTCTACCAAAAATTTCGAGGCACTCCAATGCCCCTTGGAAATGACATGGAGGTCAGAGGGTGTTAACTAAACCTTTTTTTCCATTTATAGCAACTGGGTCTCCTGTGCACTGTTGGCCTAAGCAGTGAATGGAAGGCTTTCCAAAAATTATGAGGAACTGCAATGCCCCTTACAAGAGCCATGTGTGGCACCCCAGGGGGTCTGGTCACCACAGTAATAGAGATATTACGTCGGAGAGCAAGTGGGAGGTTTCCTGGTCAGGATCCCTTAAACATGCAACATCCTCCTGCCCCAGTCCTGAGAGGGGAGAATTCTGCTCTTATAAACTGGATCTGGGGCGGGGTTGAGTGAGTCAGAGAACAGAGAACAGTCAGAGTCAGAGTGAGAGCAAGGGAAAGTAACAGCAAGGAGCTCTGTAGGAGCTAGGAGCTAAAGACCAGGGGCTGGAAGCTGAGCAGAGCTCGCCCTGGCAGAAGACAATAGGAACCGGACACAGGAGTCCGAGGCTGTGAGGACTTATATATCCAGCAGCAGAAACCAGCCGGCAGGGGATTTCAGGTCCTCTGGCCATAGAAGCCCAGAGGCTCAGTCACAAGCAAGGGACCAGCACCACCGTCGTGGAGCGGAGGCTAACAGAAGGCCCCAAGTCACCAGCCATACGGGTGAGCACTACACGGTACACTCAGGGACGTGGGCTACTTCTACCCGCTTACAGCAAGGTAGCCAGGAAGAGTGCAGACAGACATGGAGGCCTACAACTCCACCTGGCCAGGGGAACTCCTGCTTGCTCACAGACTGACCAGGCCTCTTATGCTAGCCAGTACTCCCGGGAGGGTCTACCTTATAATCATCAGTAAAGACCCTGAACTGCACTGCAAAGACTCTGAGTCGTTCCTGCTGCGCTCGTGCACCATCACCCCCATCATCCACACTCACTGCCCTGAGGCTATACTCCTCCTGTGGGGAGTTATCCCATTCTCTGCTGCGCACACAACACCAGCCTCAGCGGTCTGCCTCGCAGCGGTGGTACTCCCTGACCGCAATCCACGGGTGGCGCAGTCAGACAATTAACCTGAAAACCTAAGAAAGACTGCCACTGGTTTGACCATCCTGAGCCACGGGACCGGGTCACCGCCACGGAGACTACAGACCCCAGAGACCCGGCACCGGGTATCCCACACACGTGTACACACGGCCCAGGGGGCGCGTCACATGCAGTACAGCATATTACAAACATAAGTCCCATTGACTCACCCCCTGGGCCGCACGGGGAACCCGGAACAAGGCCTGTTGTAGGATGCTGGGGGTTGTAGTCTCCGTGTGGCGGTGACCCGGTCCGTGGCTCAGGGTGGTCAAACCAGTGGCAGTCTATTGGTATTGTAATTGTCCGACTACGCCACCCGTGGATTGCGGTCAGCGGGGACCGCCGCTGCGCTGCAGACCGCTGAGGCTGATGTTATCTGCGCAGCCAAGAATGGGATGACTCCCCACGGGAGAAGTATTGCCTCAGGGCAGCTAATGTGGATGATGGGAGTGATGGTGTGAGCGTCCCAGTACTAATGGTGCTGGTGCAGCAAGGAATCACAGAGACGTGTGGTGCAGTTCAGGGTCTTTACTGATGGTATAAGCGGACCCTCCCGGGAGTACTGGCTAGTATAAGGGGCCTGGTCAGTCTGCGAGCAAGCAGGAGTTCCCCTGGTCAGGTGGAGTTGTAGGCCTCCCCGTTTATCTGCACTCTTCCTGGCTATCTTGCTGTAAGCGGTTACAAGTAGCCCACGTCCCTGAGTATACCGTGTGGTGCTCACCCGTATGGCTGGTGACTTGGGGCCTTCTGTTAGCCTCCGCTCCTGGATGGCGGAGCTGGTCCCTTCTTTGTGACTGAGCCTCCGGGCTTCTATGGCCAGAGGACCTGGAATCCCCTGCCGGCTGGTTTCTGCTGCTGGGTGTATATCAGTCCCCACAGCCTCGGACTCTGGTGTCCGGTTACTAAGTTGCTCTGCCAGGGTGAGCTATATCTCTGCTTCCAGCCCCTGGTCTTCTGCTTCTGCTCCTACAGAGCTCCTGTTCTCACTTTTCCTGTGTCTGCTGTCCTCCAGACCAGACTGCGTCTCTGTCTGGGACTTCACTCTAGCCTCTGACTAACCTAATCCCGCCCCAGACCCAGTTTATAAGGGCAGATTCCTCCCCTCCCAGGTCTGGGTGGGCCGTGTTGCATGCTTAGGGCTCCTGACCAGAGAAACCTCCCACTTGCTCTCAGACATAATATTTCTATTACTGTGGCAACCAGACCCCTGGGGTGCCACATTCCCCCCTAGTAAACTTTAGTACTCCGGGACTAAACACATTTTTAAAGAAACATAAATACAAGGTATAACTATAACAAGACAACATATTTACAAGAAACTTTAGTCTGTAGAGGTCACGGCGTGTCCGTAACCGGTTGTCCTTATCACCCAAGGTGAAGTTTGTGAAACAAGGGGGTGTCCATGTCACCCAAGGTGAAACTTTAAGCGAAGTAGGGGACCTGTCCAAAGCAAACCCCTTGTGTTGGCCTTGGGCGTGGCTGCAAGGCTGGAGCTAGCTACTTTGGGCCGCAAGGAGGCCACGCCAGACAGGTTTTCTCTTCCGCTGCCGTCTTCGCAAGAGGCACCAAGGTGCAACTATCTACAAAACTGTTCCGGTTATCCAGCGTCCATAACCTGTTAGTCCAAATAAATCTGTAGGGTAACTGAGAAACATAATTAGTAACAGGCAACAACAAAAACCATAAACAGTTAAACAGATAAATTCACAGTGCATTAGTTTAGATTCTCCAGCGAGCGGGCATCTGACCTCTAGTGACTCTAGTGGACCTACGGAGCTCACTAACTGGTTCTGCACTACAGGGTGTAGGGGAGGTTGTAGGTAAGCTGGGCAGCTGTCTGCGCACTCTTTGGCTCACTAGGGGCACGACAGGCTCACTACTAGCAGAGGGTTGATCCTCTTGGACTGCTGGTGTGGACTCTTCTGCCTCTTGGGCCGGCTGCTCTTCCAGGTCTACCGGTTCCTCTTTAGGCACTTGCGGGGCTGGCTGGAGAAGGGTGAGGACGGGTACCTCGACAGCGCCGTTTACTTGTGTCCAAGACCGGGGGAAGTCTCCGAGTACGGTACTGATCATTTCTTCCCTTTCCTCTGTGGGTTGAGGGTTTTCTTGATCTTCTTCAGGGCTTTGCAGCTGCTCGGGACACTTCTTCTGGTGGTCTCTGGAGACAATGGCTGTGGTTTCTCCTCCATCCTTACTGATTACGCAGATTTTTGAGTTCTCATGGCTTGAGGGCAGTACGGTGTACGGGTCCTTCTCCCACTGGTCGTCCAACTTGTGGAGCCGCCTCTTCCTCTTCAAGACCTGCTCTCCAGGTACCAGGGGAACAGCGGGAGCATACTGGTTATAAGCCTTCTCTTGTCTTTCTCTAGCTTGAGACAGACTTTGCTCGACGCTCTCCTGTACTTTCCGATACTGCTGCTGCCGTTCTGTATCCCAGTCTGCCTCTGGCGAGCTGTCCTCAGGTGTCAGGACTCCCATATCCAGGTCAATAGGCAGCTTACCAGGTCTTGCTCTCATTAGGTAAGCCGGGGTACAGTTGGTGGAACCTACAGGGATGTGATTGTACAAGTCCACCAAATCGGGCAGTTTCTCAGGCCACAGACTGCGTTCTTCCAGGGGCAACGTTTTTAACAAGTCTATCACCACCTGGTTCATCTTCTCACAGAGTCCATTGGTTTGAGGGTGATAGGGCGTTGTTCTTATCTTCTTGCAGCCATACAGGTTGCAGAACTCCTGGAAGACCTCCGCTTCGAAGGCTGGTCCTTGGTCTGTCAACACTTGGTCCGGGTACCTGTGTGGATAGCAGAAGTGCTGCTGGAAGGCTCTAGCTGCTGTTTGAGCCGTTAAGTCCTTGACCGGGACCACCACCAGGAACCGGGAGCAATGATCTACGATTGTGAGGGCGTAGACATACCCAGATCTGCTTGGAGCCAGTTTCCCATGGTCCAGGGCTACCAGTTCCAGTGGCTGTCTGGTGATGATGGGCTGCAGGGGAGTCTTCTGGCTGGCACGGTCTTTTCTTCTCAGGTGGCACTGGCCACAGTCTCTGCACCACCTCTCGATGGCTCCTCTTGACTCGCCCCCTGGGCCTGTGCTGGTGCAGGGGATACCCGGAGCCGGATCACTGGGGGTTGTAGTCTCAGTGTGGCGGTGACCCGGTCCGTGCCCAGGGCGGTCAAACCAGTGGCAGTCTTAGGTAATAACAATGTCCGACTACGCCACCCGTGGATTGCGGTCAGTGGGGACCGCCGCTGCGCTGCCGACCGCTGAGGCTGATGTTTGCGCAGCTGAGTATGGGATAACTCCCCACGGGAGAAGTATTGCCTCAGGGCAGCTAGTGTGGATGATGGGAGTGATGGTGTGAGCGTCCCAGTAGTAATGGTGCTGGTGCGGCGATGAAACACAGAGACGTGTGGTGCAGTTCAGGGTCTTTACTGATGGTATAAAGCAGACCCTCCCGGGAGTACTGGTTAGCAGTAGGGGCCTGGTCAGTCTGTGAGCAAGCAGGATCTCCCCTGGCCAGGTGGAGTTGTAGGCCTCCCCGACTATCTGCACTCTTTCCTGGCTACCTTGCTCTATGCGGGTAGAAGTAGCCCACGTCCCTGAGTATACTGTGTGGTGCTCACCCGTATGGCCGGTGACTTGGGGCCTTCCATTAGCCTCCGCTTCACGATGGCGGTGCTGGTCCCTTGCTTGTGACCGTGCCTTCGGGTTTCTAAGGCCAGAGGACATGGAATCCCCTGCCGGTTGGATTCTGCTGCTGGACCTGGATGTCCCCACAGCCTCGGACTCCGTGTCCGGGTTAGTGTCTTCAGCCAAGGCGATCTTCCTAGCTTCCAGCCTCTGGCACTCACTCCTGCTCCCACAGAGCTCCTGTTGTAACTCTCCCTTTCCAGGCTCCGACTGCTCTGCTTGTTCTGCAGGCTCTGTCGCTGTCTGGGACTTCACTGTCTAATCCCGCCCCAGACCCAGTTTATAAGGGCAGATTCCTCCCCTCCCAGGTCTGGGTGGGCCGTGTTGCATGCTTAGGGCTCCTGATCAGAGAAACCTCCCACTTGCTCTCAGACATAATATTTCTATTACTGTGGTAACCAGACCCCTGGGGTGCCACATTCCCCCCTAGTAAATTTTAGTACTCCGGGACTAAACACATTTTTAAAGAAACATAAATGCAGGGCATAACAATAACACAATAACATATTTACAAGTAGCTTCAGTTCTTTAAAGGTCACGGCGTGTCCGCAACCGGGTGTCCATGTCACCCAAGGTGAAGTCTTAAGCGAAGTAGGGGACCTGTCCAAAGCAAACCCCTTGCGTTGGCCCTGGGCATGGCTGCAAGGCTGGAGCTAGCTACTTTGGGCCGCAAGTAGGCCACGCCAGACAGGTTTTCCCTTCCGTGGCCGTCTTCGCAAGAGGCACCAAGGTGCAACTATCTACAAAACTGTTCCGGTTATCCAGTGTCCATAACCTGTTAGTCCAAATAAATCTGCAGGGTAACTGAGAAACATAATTAATAACAGGCAACAACAAAAACCATAAACAGTTAACAGATAATTCACAGTGCATTAGTTATATTCTCCAGCGAGCGGGCATCTGACCTCTAGTGACTCTAGTGGACCTACGGAGCTCACTAACTGGTCCGGCACTACAGGGTGTAGGAGGTGTTATTGACTCGCCCCCTGGGCCGTGGGGCACTCGGATCCGGGCAGTAGGGGAACGATGGGAGTAGTAGTGGCAACCCGGTTCCGTGGCTCAGGGTGGTCAGGCCAGTGGTAGTCCGTTATGTGCTGATGATTATGTCCGACTACGCCACCCGTGGATTGCGGTTATTAGGAAACGCCGCTGCATGCAGACCGCTGGGGCTGATGAGGTGTGCAGCTAGGGTGGTGTTACTCCCCACGGGAAGAGTGCGGCCCCAGGGCAGTATAGTGGATGTTGGTAGTGATGGTAGTGAGAGTCCCAGTGCTGATAGTGCTGGAGGAGCAAGGAGCACGCAGACAACAGGTTGCAGTCCAGGGTCTTTACTAGAACAGGTAAATTGACCCACAAAAAGTCCCAGCTATGAGGGGACCTGGATGTCTGAGAGCAACGGGGAAATTGGCCATGGTCAGGGTGAGGGTGTAGGCCTACCGTGCTTTCTGCGCTCCTTCTGGCTATCTCCTCCTTATAGGGTAACAGCCCACGTTTCCGAGCTTTCCGTGTATTCTCGCCTGTATGACCTGCGACGTGGGTTCCTTTCTGCTCCCAGCCTTGTACTGCTTTACTGGTCCCTTCGGTTGTGGCAGGGCCTCCAGGCTTCTTAGGCCAAGGAATATACAGTCCCTTGCGGACTGGTTATCTGCTGGAGGATGTGGAATCCTCCCAGCCTCAGACACCAAAGTCTGGTAAATTAAGTCCGTTATCTGCCAAGACAGGCTCACTTTGCCTCTTGTCTCTGGCTTGTGGCTCTCCTACTGCCACACTTAGGTGCAATACAACTGTCTGTCCCTGCTCTGCTCTGGGACAAGTCTCAGTCCTGAGACAGGCCTTCAAGTTCTCTCTAACCCTGGCCCCAGTACCAGCTTTTATAGGGGCAGCCTGCTCCCCCTACTGGCCTGAGACAGGAGGCATTGCATGCTAATGTTCCCCTGACTAGAGAACCTCCCCCTTGCTCTCAGACACAGCTTTATTACATTTTGTGGCATCCAGGCCAGGGTGACACATTATGGGCAAGCTGGGCAGCTGTCTGCGCACTCTTTGGCTCACTAGGGGCACGGCAGGCTCACTACTAGCAGAGGGTTGATTCTCCTGGGCTGCTGGTGTGGACTCTTCTGCCTCCTGGGCCGGCTGCTCTTCCAGCTCTACCTGGTCTTTTGTAGGCACTTGAGGGGCTGGCTGGAGAAAGGTGAGGACGGGCACCACGATAGCGTTGTTTACTTGTGTCCAGGACCGGGGAAAGTCTCCGAGTACGGTGCTGATCATTTCCTCCTTTTCCTCTACGGGTTGAGGGTCTTCCTGATCTTCATCCGTGCTTTGCAACTTCTCGGGGCACTTTTTCAGGTGGTCTCTGGAGACAGTGGCTGTGGTCTCTCCTCCATCCTTGCTGATGACGTACACCTTTGGATTATTGTGGCTTGAGGGCAGTACGGTGTACAGGTCCTTTTCCCACTGGTCGTCCAACTTATGGAGCCACCTTTTTCTTTTCAAGACCTGCTCTCCAGGTATCAGGGGAACAGCAGGAGCATGTTGGTTATAAGTCCTCTCCTGCCTTTCTCTTGATTGACAGAGACTTCGCTCGACGCTCTCCTGTACATTCCGGTACTGCTGCTGCCGTTCTGTATCCCAGTCTGCTTCTGGCGAGGTGTCCTCGGGTGTCAGGACTCCCATATCCAGGTCAACAGGCAGCTTACCAGGTCTTGCTCGCATTAGATAAGCCGGGGTACAGTTGGTGGAACCTACCAGGATGTGGTTGTACAGGTCCACCAGATCGGGCAGTTTCTCAGGCCACAGACTGCGTTCTTCCAGGGGCAATGTTTTTAGCAAATCTATCACCACCTGGTTCATCTTCTCACAGAGTCCATTGGTTTGGGGGTGATAGGGCGTTGTTCTTATCTTCTTGCAGCCATACAGGTTGCAGAACTCCTGGAAGACCTCCGCTTTGAAGGCTGGTCCTTGGTCTGTCAGCACTTGGTCCGGGTACTCGTGTGGGCGGCAGAAGTACAGCTGGAAGGCTCTAGCTGCTGTTTGTGCTGTTAAGTCTTTGACGGGGACCACCACTAGGAATCGTGAGTAGTGATCCACGATGGTTAGGGAGTAGACATACCAGCTTCTGCTTGGAGTCAGTTTAACATGGTCCAGAGCGACCAGTTCCAGCGGCTGCCTGGTGATGATGGGCTGCAGGGGAGTCCTCTGGCTGGCACGGTCCCTTCTTCTTAGATTGCACGGGCCACAGTCTCTACACCACCTCTCAATGGCTCCTCTCATGCCTATCCAGTAGAACCGTTCACGCAGCAGGAACTCCAGCTTCTTCCATCCGAAGTGCCCTGCCCCATTGTGGTAGGCCTCCAGCACTATAGCTGCGTCCCGTCTCGGTACCACCACCTGCCAGATCAGCTCATGTGTCCGGGAATTGACCATTCTGTGGCACAACTTCTCCTTGTAGAGGAAAGTCTGCTCTTCTCCGTCCACAGTTGCTTGGTCTCTTCCGGAGTGTCTGGGTCCAGGCGGGCGTCAGCCTGGGTCAGCATCTCCTTCACCATACGGACTGCGGGGTCCCTGTCTTGTGTCTCTGCCCAGTTGTAGTGGGGCAAGGGGTTGAACGTAGCGGATCGCTGGCCCCTCACACGGTGGGAATACTGGGTAATCCCATGACGGTGAAACGCAGGGAGTTCGATCTCTTCCAATTCTTCTGGATCCTCCCCTTCGTCCGGTAGGTTTGGCATCCTGGACAGGGCGTCCGCGTTGGTATTGGAGCGTCCTGCCCGGTACTTGATTGTGAACTCAAAATTGGACAGGCGGGCCATCCATCTCTGCTCCAGGGCACCCAGTCTTGCAGTGTCCAGGTGTGTCAACGGGTTGTTGTCCGTGTACACGGTGAACCTGGAAGAGGCAAGGTAATGCTTAAAACGTTCGGTTACTGCCCACACCACTGCCAGGAACTCTAGCTTGAACGAGCTGTAATTCTCAGGGTTTCTTTCCATGGGTAGCAGTTTTCGGCTAGCGTAAGCAATTACCCGTTCTCTCCCCTGCTGGATCTGGGACAGTACGGCTCCTAGCCCGATGTTGCTTGCGTCCGTGTAGAGGATAAAGGGCTGGCTGTAATCAGGGTACGCCAGGATTTCATCCCCCGTGAGGGCCATCTTCAGCTGGCGGAAGGACTCCTCTTCCAGCTTTTCCCATTTGAAGGGTGGCTTCTGGCTTTTGGCCTTCCTGGACTGGCCTATCAGGAGGTCCTGCATAGGAGCAGCCTTCTTGGTAAAACCGGGAATGAATCTTCGGTAGTAGCCTACCAACCTTTATGCTGGATGGTCTTGGCCAGTCCTTAATCACAGTGATCTTGTCAGGGTCGGGGGCTACTCCGTCAGCACTCACCACGTGTCCCAGGAACTGTACCTTTGGCTTCAGTAGGTGACACTTTGAGGGTTTTACTTTTAGGCCATAGTTTGCCAGGGCTTCAAACACTTCTGCCAGGTGTTCCAGATGGTCCTCACAGGTCTTGGAATAGACGAAGACATCTTCCAGGTATAGTAGGACCGTCTCGAAGTTCCGGTGTCCCAGACAGCATTCCATCAACCGTTGGAAGGTTCCTGGTGCGTTGCAGAGCCCGAACGGCATACAGTTAAATTCACTGAGTCCCATCGGGGTGGTGAATGCGGTCTTCTCCCGGTCCACCTCTGCTACAGGAACCTGCCAGTACCCGCTAGTGAGATCCAAAGTAGAGTAGAAGTTTGCAGATTTTAATGCAGCTAAGGACTCTTCTATCCTTGGTAACGGGTACTCATCTTTGTGTGTGATACGGTTGACCTTCCTGTAGTCTACACACATTCTCATGGTGTTGTCTTTCTTTTTCACTAAGACTAGTGGAGCTGCCCAGGGGCTACAGCTGTCCCTAATTACCCCAGCCTCCTTCATGTCTTTTAGCATCCCCTTGGCGTGCTGATAGTGTGCAGGGGGTACAGGTCGGTATCTCTCCTTTATGGGAGTATGGTCTCCCGTGGGGATGTGATGTTCTACCCCCTTTACTCGCCCGAAGTCTAGCGGGTGTTTACTAAACACTCTCTCGTACTCTTGAACCACCCGATAGACTCCCTGTTTTTGGTGTGAGGGAGTGGAGTCAGAACCCAAATGCAGTTGCTGACACCAGTCCTCCATTGGTTTCTTAGAGCCGTTACCTTCCTCTGGTTGAGATGGAGGCAAGGGTTCCACGGCCTGTACAGCATTCTGGTTTATGGTGAACAATTTGGCTAGCGTGGCATATCGGGGCAGGTATACTTCTCTCTCCCCAATATTGATGATGCGGACGGGCACCCTCCCATGGCGTACATCGACCACCCCTCGTGCTGTCAAAATGGTGGGCCTACTGTCTGAGTAGACGGGTTCTACCATTGCTTGGTAGTTTCTACCTCTTAGACCAATAGCTGCCCGGCACCAAATCATCATCTCACTTTTCGGGGCATGGCAATAGGGAACGGGTCACACATTCTCACGCTACCTATCTCACCACCAGATAGTTCCACTTGTTGCCGCTTCATCAGTGGCCGGATCTCTTTTTGGAGGACACGCTGCTGGCTGGAACTGACGTTCTTGGCAACCTGTTGCAAAATAAGAATCACCTCTGCAAGACAGTTTTCAATTACCTTAGTACCTAGGGTTATTTTTGGGTGACTCTCGCGACGGTCAATGTCCACAATGATAAGTCCTTGTGCCGGCAGTTCAACTTTACCGACCTTGATGGTCACTTCCTTAAATCCTATCTGTGGCACGGGCTGACCATTGCTGGCGATAATGCTCAGGTCGTCATCTGGGTAGCGGGTTATGTCCGAGTCATTCCAGTACCGCTTGAAGAGCACGTACGGGATGGTGGTGACCTGTGACCCGGTGTCTAGTAGGGCACTCATAGGAATGCCATCCAGTACCACAGGCAAGACCGGACGTCCCCCTACGTATTTGTCATGCCAGTTTGATGGGCCTGATGATCTTAAGCCTGGGGGTTGGCCCTCTACCCCAGGTTGTGCCCGTTTAAATGACAGTACCTTGCCATATGTTCGGGTTGATTGCAGCGGCGGCAGATGGGTCGTCCGTCCTCGCTGTATCTGTCGCTGGGTCTTCCTCTGGCCGGTGGGGTCCTCCTCAGTCGGCGCCACGGGACGTCCTCCGGTCCGGATGCCAGCTGGATCTTTCCTGGAGAAGAAACCTGTAAAGACTGCACAGTTCTGGTTAGCGCGACAACGCTCTTAGTCAGCTCTTGGACCTGATGGTGCAGGTCTGTAGCCGGGTTATTGTTCAAAGCCTGCGCATCAGCTACCACAGGCCCTGCAGACAAGGGCGCCATCTCCTGGTGATAAGTGATAGTAGGGCGCCTGTGGGTCACAGCGCCACCTGGTGCCGGTTCTCGGAGCACCCGGATGGCTCTGTCCTTGAACTGTGCAAAGTCCAGGTCAGGGTCCTGTAAGGCCATTGCCCGCAACTGGGTTCGGTGGGCATTGCACAGTAGACCCTCAATAAATTGTTCGGTCAACAGCTTGTCTTCATTTCCCACGCTGTCAGGGTCTTCCTGCTTAATGGCTCTCAGGGCCTCTTGTAGGTTTAGACCATAGTCTCTTATACTTTCATGTGCCCGTTGTTTGCACCCGTAAAATCTTAGTTTTATCTCGGCTGAGGTGCGGGTGTCAAACGTGTCTTTCAGCCGGGCTAGTATCTCTCTGACAGTCCTCTTCTTCCCAGGTGACCAGGACTTTACCTCCCTTTGGGCTGCCCCGATTAACTGGGCCACCAGGATGCTCACTTTTTGCTCTTCTGTGAGGGGGTATACCTGGAAGAGGCTATCAAGTCTTTCCCTAAAGTCACTCAGGGTATGTGACTCCCCTGAGTACTGGGGTAGCCAGTTTGCCCCCGGGATATAGGGCATGGTGAATGCCATGACTGCTGCAGCGGTTGCGCTGGCGGTGGCTGTGGCAGTGGAGCTCCCCTCGGTGTCCGACATCCTCCTTCCCCCCTAGTGGACCGTGGCCTACCTTGCGATGCTCTTCTTCCGTAGGCCGCGGCTCCGCAGTCGATCGTCGGGGTTGAGGACCTGGCGTCGCGCTCCGATGACGTCAGCGTCGCTCTTCCTCCCTTCCAGGACCTTACGCAGCGTCGGAGCGTGGGGCGGAGCTTCGGATCTCGCGCGCTTTCGGCGTCCACGTCCCTCGTCTTCCCGCGCGGCATCCTGAAGATGGAGTCCGAAGTGGGGAAGCAGCTGCGGATGGCGGGAAGAAGGCAGAAGACGACGGGAAATGGTCCAAGATGGCGTCCGATGGCGGGAAACGACTCCGGACGGCGGGAAACTTCACCACAGGTAAGTTCAAAAGTCTTTTTCAGGCACGCAGTACCCGGTGGTTGCGGGCATGAAATCCTGCCGACTACGCCAAAGTTGACTCGCCCCCTGGGCCTGTGCTGGTCCAGGGGATACCCGGAGCCGGATCGCGGGGGGTTGTAGTCTCAGTGTGGCGGTGACCCGGTCCGTGCCCAGGGTGGTCAAACCAGTGGCAGTCTTAGGTAATAACAATGTCCGACTACGCCACCCGTGGATTGCGGTCAGTGGGGACCGCCGCTGCGCTGCCGACCGCTGAGGCTGATGTTGTTTGCGCAGCTGAGTATGGGATAACTCCCCACGGGAGAAGTATTGCCTCAGGGCAGCTAGTGTGGATGATGGGAGTGATGGTGTGAGCGTCCCAGTAGTAATGGTGCTGGTGCGGCGATGAAACACAGAGACGTGTGGTGCAGTTCAGGGTCTTTACTGATGGTATAAAGCAGACCCTCCCGGGAGTACTGGTTAGCAGTAGGGGCCTGGTCAGTCTGTGAGCAAGCAGGATCTCCCCTGGCCAGGTGGAGTTGTAGGCCTCCCTGACTATCTGCACTCTTTCCTGGCTACCTTACTCTATGCGGGTAGAAGTAGTCCACGTCCCTGAGTATACCGTGTGGTGCTCACCCGTATGGCCGGTGACTTGGGGCCTTCCATTAGCCTCCGCTTCACGATGGCGGTGCTGGTCCCTTGCTTGTGACCGTGCCTTCGGGTTTCTAAGGCCAGAGGACATGGAATCCCCTGCCGGTTGGATTCTGCTGCTGGACCTGGATGTCCCCACAGCCTCGGACTCCGTGTCCGGGTTAGTGTCTTCAGCCAAGGCGAGCTTCCTAGCTTCCAGCCTCTGGCACTCACTCCTGCTCCTACAGAGCTCCTGTTGTAACTCTCCCTTTCCAGGCTCCGACTGCTCTGCTTGTTCTGCAGGCTCTGTCGCTGTCTGGGACTTCACTGTCTAATCCCGCCCCAGACCCAGTTTATAAGGGCAGATTCCTCCCCTCCCTGGTCTGGGTGGGCCGTGTTGCATGCTTAGGGCTCCTGACCAGAGAAACCTCCCACTTGCTCTCAGACATAATATTTCTATTACTGTGGTAACCAGACCCCTGGGGTGCCACACTCTCATGCCTACCCAGTAGAACCGTTCACGCAACAAGAACTCCAGCTTCTTTCATCCGAAGTGTCCTGCTCCGTTGTGGTATGCCTCCAGAATCATAGCCGCGTCTCGTCTTGGGACCACTACCTGCCAGGTCAACTGATGTGTTCGAGAGTTAACCATTCTCCGGCACAGCTTCTCCCTGTAGAGGAACAGCTTACTTTTCTCCTTCCACAGTTGCTTGGTCTCCTCCGGAGCATCTGGGTCAAGACGGGCATTGGCCTGGGTCAGCATTTCCTTCACCAAACGGACTGCGGGATCTGTTACAACTCTCCTGTTAGGTTTTTTTTAGTTTGCTGGTCACATGACCATTTTGCCTATTTAATCCGGCTCCGCCCTCCTGGCTTTGCTGGACTTCATTTGTATTTACTACTGTTGAGCTAGCTTGTTGCTCTGTTGCCGTTCTCTGTTAGTTTTGCTAGGTCTTCTGACCCCTATGCCTTTTTGTTGTGTGTTTGTCTTTGACTGCTACTATTTCTGCTAGGAGGTGTCCAACTTTTCCCAGTCCCTAGATCTTGTAGGGATCCCTCCCTCACATCTATAGGTCTGTGTTCAGACTAGCCGAGGACTTTAGCGGGTCTGATCGCAGGATCAGGTTCCCCGTTACATCGTAGGGATCTAGTTTAGTTCTATTGTAGGGACAGATCTCCTGTCTTTCCTTAGTCTCTGTAGCAGATCATAACAGTAAGTCCAGCCATAAAAAAAAAAAAAAAAATTTCTCTAAGGAAAGACCTCCAGTTTTCCATCATGGTCTCGGTGCAAGATTTGGCTCAACGCTTGCAAGGACTCTCTCTGGAGGTGACCAAGCTCCAACAACACGTGAGTAGCTGTTCTGGAGCGCATTTTGTGGAACCTAAGGTACGTCTGCCTGATCTATTTTTTGGCGAACAACAAGATTTTTTTTCTTTTAAAAATGCTTGTCTATTATATTTTCATTTGAGACCCGGATCCTCTGGTGATGAATCACAGCGCATAGGGATCATAATGTCAATTTTGCGCAAAGATCCTCAGGGATGGGCCTTCTCTCTCCAACCTAGTGATCCGTGCTTTAGATCAGTGGATAGTTTTTTTTCTGCTTTGGGTTTGTTGTACGACGATCCTGATCGTGTCTCATCTGCTGAGTCTGAATTAAGACGTTTGAGGCAGGGATCAGGTAATGTGAAAAAATATTGTTCTCACTTCCGTCGGTGGTCTGCCCAGGTGGGGTGGAACGATTCAGCTTTGAAAAGCTTGTTTCTTGCAGGGCTATGTGAAAGGGTAAAGGATTTACTGAATGCTTATCCCACACCTGGAAACTTGCAGGAGGCAATGCAATTAGCTATACGGGTGGACAGGAGACTGCGTGAAAGGGTTAATGAGAGCAAATCCTCTGCTATGTCAGCTTCGAGTCCTGAGAGGTTCTGTGCTGACAATGGAGAGCCGATGGAAATTGGGGCGATGGCACCCCGCTCTCAGGAAAAAGACCGCCGACTTTCTGAAGGCTTGTGTTTCTATTGCGGAAATTCTGGTCATTTTATTAAGAACTGTGTGCTTCGTAAGAAGAAAGAAAAAAAAATGGTCAGTCATGCTCGTATTGCCTGTTTAAATTCTAAGGGAGTATTCCTATCTGCCACTACTGCTGCTCAGGATGAATTAATTGAATTTCGGGTATTTGTGGATTGTGGATCTACTCTGAATGTGATTGATGGGGGATTCTTGGAAAAACTTAGATTAGAACCTAAAACTTTGTCATCCCCTATTGCTGTGGTTTCTGTTGATGGCTCTCCCTTGAAGAGTGTTACTCATAAGGTCTGTGAATTTCCCCTCACTATTAATGGTATTCATCAAGAGAATTTGGATTTGGTGGTATTAGATAATTTGCCTTCTCCAGTAATATTGGGGTTACCCTGGTTAAAATTGCACAATCCTGTACTGGATTGGTCTACCAATGAAATTAAGTCCTGGAGCCCTAAGTGTTATGACAAGTGTTGTAACGGGCGCATTGCTGCTGTGGATAGAGGGGAATTGCCTGTACCTATTCAGGATTTTTGGAGAGTTTTTTCTGAGGAGGAGTCGCAGGTTTTGCCTCCCCATAGAGACTATGATTGTACCATTGAATTTGTCCCTGGCGCGACTCTTCCTAAGAGTCGTTTATTTAATCTTACTATTCCTGAAAGAAAGGCTTTGGAAGAATACATACAGACAAGCTTGGCCACCGGTCACATTAGGCCTTCCAAGTCTCCTGTGGCTGTTGGATTTTTTTTTGTAAAAAAAAAAGATGGCGGTTTACGTCCTTGTCTGGACTTTCGTGAGATTACTAAAATTACTGTACGCAATCCTTACCCACTGCCATTGATTCCTGATTTATTTAACCAGTTAGTGGGGGCCAAGTGGTTCTCTAAAATTGATCTCCGGGGGGCATACAATTTGTTGCGCATGAAGGAGGGTGATGAATGGAAGACTGCTTTTAACACTCCTGTGGGTCATTTTGAGAATCTGGTTATGCCTTTTGGTCTCACCAATGCTCCAGCATTTTTTCAGAATCTTATTAATGATATCCTTAGACCTTTAATCGGCAAAAATGTGGTTGTGTATTTGGATGACATTTTGATTTATTCGCCGGATCTGGAGTCTCATTGGCGGAGCGTACGTGAGGTATTACAGTTATTAATGGACAATTCGCTTTTTGCTAAGCTGGAGAAATGTGAGTTCGCTGTACAGAGAATTAGTTTTTTGGGCTACATTATCTCCAGTGAAGGTTTTGAGATGGACCCGGTTAAAGTTCAAGCTGTGCAGGAATGGCCTAGGCCTATTGGTTTGAAATCGATACAGAGGTTTTTGGGTTTCGCCAATTATTACAGAAAATTCCTAAAAATGTTTCTATTATTGTCAAACCGCTGACCGATCTCACCAGGAAAGGTGCTAATGCGGTTCAGTGGACTTCTGAGGCCATTGAAGCTTTTGTGTTTCTAAAGGAGAGGTTCACCTCTGGTCCCATCCTTATGCAGCCTGATGTGACTAAGTCGTTTTTGGTTGAGGTTGATGCTTCTTCGGTGGGGGTTGGTGCAGTGTTGTCTCAGGAAAACAAGGATGGAGTACATCCCTGTGCCTTTTTTTCAAAAAATTTTTCCGAGACTGAACTTAATTACGATATTGGTAATTGGGAATTGCTGGCGATTAAACTCGCATTTGAACACTGGCGTCATCTCTTGGAAGGTGCTGAATTTCCCATTCAGGTTTTCACTGATCATAAAAATCTGATCTATCTTGATGCTGCCAAGCGCTTGAATGTCAGGCTAGGTGGGCACTTTTTTTCTTGCGGTTTAATTTTTCCGTTACTTACATCCCGGGTACCAAGAATGTTAAAGCGGATGCTTTGTCTCGCAGCTTTACTCCCATGGTCGGTCTTGAGGAGGAAGAGGAGACCATTTTACAAGAAGGTGTTGTGATTGCTGCTTTGGACTCCGTTTTGGAGGATGAGATTCTTAAAGCACAGGAGAATGCCCCATCTAACACTCCCCATGGGAGGTTGTTTGTGCCTAGGACCTTTAGGAGAGATTTGTTTGTTGAGTGTCATGAGTCTCAGTTGGCAGGTCATCCAGGAATTTCTGAGACCAAGAGACTTGTGGGTCGCAGTTTTTGGTGGCCTGGATGGCAGAAGGAAGTCATTAAGTGGGTGCGCCAATGTACTGTGTGTGCAAGATCCAAGTCTTTCCATGTTCCTGCTGCGGGGTTGCTTTGCCCTCTGGAGGTTCCTAGTGCTCCTTGGACGCATCTTGCTATGGATTTTATTACTGACCTTCCTCCCTCTGAAGGTTTCACGGTCATCTGGGTGGTCGTGGACCGTTTTAGCAAGATGTGTCACTTGGTTCCCTTCATCAAACTGCCTTGCGCTAAGACACTCGCCAAGGCCTTTGTCAAGGAAATTGTCAGACTACATGGTGTTCCTACTGACATTGTTTCTGATAGGGGACCTCAGTTCGTGGCTCGTTTTTGGCGTGCCTTTTGTGACAGGTTGGGAGTTCATTTGTCGTTTTCATCCGGATATCATCCTGAGTCTAATGGCCAGACAGAAAGGAAGAACCAGGATGTTGAGCAGTTCTTGCGTTGTTTTGTGGCAGACAATCAAGAGGGGTGGTCTGAGTTTCTGCCACTTGCTGAATTTGCTCTTAACAACCATACATCCTCTTCTGCTGGGTGTTCGCCTTTTTTTTGTTGTTCTGGGAGACATCCGTCTTTTGGGTCATTTTCCAAATTGGTTTCGGCTGTGCCTGAGGAGGAGAGTTTTTCCGGTGATTTGGAGAGAGTTTGGACGGATGTGCGTGGTAATCTTCAGGAGGCTAACAAGAAATCTAAGAGGTACTTTGATAGGAAACGGCAAGAGGTTTTGTTTGCTGTTGGTGACATGGTTTGGTTGTCCTCTAAGAATCTGCGATTGAGGATTCCTTCTAAAAAATTGGGTCCCAAGTTCATAGGGCCCTTTAAGGTACTTCAGATAGTTAACCAATCTGCTGTTAGGCTGGAGGTTCCTACGTCCTGGAGGATTAATCCGGTGTTTCATGTTTCTCTGTTGGAAAAAGCTGATGTGTCGGATGGTGACGCCTCTGCCACTGTTCCTCCGGTGGTGGAGGACGGGGAATATGAAATTTCCAGCATCCTAAATTCTAGACGGTATAGAAGGAGTTTGCAGTATCTCGTCGCTTGGAAGGGTTTCGGACCTGAGGATAACTCATGGGTGAGGGCGGATGATGTTTCTGCTCCCAGACTTGTCCGAGCATTTCACAGGAGGTTTCCTGGTAAGCCTGGGCCTAGGGGATCCGGAGGATCCTCTTAGAAGAGGGGGTACTGTTACAACTCTCCTGTTAGTTTTTTTTTTAGTTTGCTGGTCACATGACCATTTTGCCTATTTAATCCGGCTCCGCCCTCCTGGCTTTGCTGGACTTCATTTGTATTTACTACTGTTGAGCTAGCTTGTTGCTCTGTTGCCATTCTCTGTTAGTTTTGCTAGGTCTTCTGACCCCTATGCCTTTTTGTTGTGTGTTTGTCTTTGACTGCTACTATTTCTGCTAGGAGGTATCCAACTTTTCCCAGTCCCTAGATCTTGTAGGGATCCCTCCCTCACATCTATAGGTCTGCGTTCAGACTAGCCGAGGACTTTAGCGGGTCTGATCGCAGGATCAGGTTCCCCGTTACATCGTAGGGATCTAGTTTAGTTCTATTGTAGGGACAGATCTCCTCTCTTTCCTTAGTCTCTGTAGCAGATCATAACAGGATCACTGTCTTGCGTTTCCGCCCAGTTGTAGTGAGGCAAGGCATTGAACGTCACGGAGCGCCTGTCCTTCACACGGTGGGAATACAGGGTAATCCCATGACGGTGGAATGCAGGGAGCTCGACTTCTTCCAGATCTTCTGGATCTTCCCCTACGTCCGGTAAGTTTGGCATTCTAGACAGGGCATACGCGTTGGCATTAGAGCGTCCCGCCCGGTATTTGATGGTGAATTCAAAGTTGGACAGGCGGGCCATCCATCTCTGTTCCAGGGCACCGAGCCTTGCAGTGTCCAGGTGTGTCAACGGGTTGTTATCAGTGTACACGGTGAATTTAGAGGAGGCAAGGTAATGCTTGAAACGTTCGGTCACTGCCCACACTACTGCCAGGAACTCCAGCTTGAATGAGCTATAATTCTCAGGGTTCCTCTCCGTGGGCCGCAGCTTTCGGCTGGCGTAAGCAATTACCCGTTCCTTCTCCTGCTGGATCTGGGACAGTACGGCTCCTAGCCCGATTTTGCTTGCGTCCATGTGGAGGATAAAGGGCTGGCTGTAGTCTGGATATGCCAGGATTTCATCCCCCGTGAGGGCCATCTTCAGCTGGCAGAAGGACTCCTCTTCTAGCCTTTCCCACCTGAAGGGTGGCTTCTGGTTTTTGGCTTTCCAAGATTGACATATCAGGAGGTCCTGCATAGGGGCTGCCATTTTGGTGAAACCGGGAATGAATCTTCAGTAGTAGCCTACCAACCCGAGGAACTGCCGCACTTCCTTTGTGCTGGAGGGTCTTGGCCAGTCCTTAATCACGGTGATCTTATCAGGGTCGGAAGCCACTCCGTCAGCACTCACCACGTGTCCCAGGTACTGCACCTTTGGTTTCAGTAGATGACACTTTGATGGTTTCACCTTTAAGCCGTAGTTTGCCAGAGCTTCAAACACTTCTGCCAGGTGTTTCAGGTGGTCCTCGTAGGTCTTGGAATAGACGATGGCATCGTCCAGGTATAACAGGACCGTCTCGAAGTTCCGGTGTCCCAGACAGCACTCTATCAACCGTTGGAAGGTTCCTGGTGCGTTGCAGAGCCCGAACGGCATACAGTTAAATTTGCTGAGACCCATCGGGGTGGTGAATGCGGTCTTCTCCTGGTCCGCCTCTGCTACAGGAACCTGCCAGTACCCGCTAGTGAGATCCAAAGTAGAGAAGAAGTTAGCAGATTTTAATGCAGCTAAGGACTCTTCTATCCTTGGTAACGGGTACGCATCTTTGTGTGTGATACGGTTGACCTTCCTGTAGTCTTTCTTTTTCACTAAGACTAGTGGAGCTGCCCAGGGGCTACAGCTGTCCCTGATTACCCCAGCCTCCTTCATGTCTCTTAGCATCCCCTTGGCGTGTTGATAGTGTGCAGGGGGTACGGGTCGGTATCTCTCCTTTATGGGAGGATGGTCTCCCGTGGGGATGTAATGTTCTACCCCCTTTACTCGCCCGAAGTCTAGCGGGTGTTTACTAAACACTCTCTCGTACTCTTGAACCACCCGATAGACTCCCTGTTTTTGGTTGAGGGAGTGGAGTCAGTACCCAAATGCAGTTGCTGACACCAGTCCTCCATTGGTTTCTTAGAGCCGTTACCTTCCTCTGGTTGAGATGGAGGCAAGGGTTCCACGGCCTGTACAGAGTTCTGGTTGATGGTGAACAATTTGGCTAACGTGGCATACCGGGGCAGGTATACTTCTCTCTCCCCGATATTTATGATGCGGACGGGCACCCCCCCATGGCGTACATCGACCACCCCCCGTGTTGTCAAAATGGTGGGCCTACTGTCCGAGTAGACTGGTTCTACCATTGCTTGGTAGTCTCTACCTCTTAGACCAATAGCTGCCCGGCACCAAATCATCATTTCACTTTTTGGGGGCATGGCAATAGGGAGCGGGTCACACATTCTCACGCTACCTATCTCACCACCAGATAGTTCCACCTGTTGCCGCTTCATCAGTGCCCGGATCTCTTTTTGGAGCACACGCTGCTGGCTGGAACTGGCGTTCTTGGCAACCTGCTGTAAAATGAGAATCACCTCTGCAAGACAATTTTCAATCACATTAGTTCCCAAGGTTATTCTAGGGTGACTCTCATGACGGTCTATGTCCACTATAATCAGTTCTTGTGCCGCCAGTTCGACTTTACCGATCTTAATGGTCACCTCCTTGAATCCCACCTGCGGCACGGGCTGACCATTGCTGGCGATGATACTCAGGTCGTCATCTGGGTAGTGGGTTATGTCCGAGTCATTCCAGTACTGCTTAAAGAGCACGTACGGGATGGTGGTCACCTGTGACCCAGTGTCCAGTAGGGCACTCATAGGAATGCCATCCAGTACTACAGGCAAGATTTGATGGGCCTGATGATCTTATGCCTGGGGGTTGGCCCTCTACCCCAGGTTGTGCCCTTTTAAATGACAGTACCTTGCCATATGTCCGAGTTGATTGCAGCGGCGGCAGATGGGTCGTCTGTCCTCGTTGTATCTGTCGCTGGGTCTTCCTCTGGCCGGTGGGGTCCTCCTCAGTCGGCGCCATGGGACATCCTCCGGTCCGGATGCCAGCTGGATCTTTCCTGGAAAAGAGACCTGTAAAGACTGCACAGTTCTGGTTAGCGTGGCAACGCTCTTAGTCAGCTCTTGGACCTGATGGTGCAGGTCTGTAGCCGGGTCACTGTTTAAAGCCTGCGCATCAGCTCCCACAGGCCCTGCAGACAAGGGCGCCTTCTCCTGGTGGTAAGTGATAGCAGGGCACCTGTGGGTCACAGCGCCACCTGGTGCCGGTTCTCGGAGCACCCGGATGGCTCTGTCCTTGAACTGTGCAAAGTCCAGGTCAGGGTCCTGTAAGGCCATTGCCCGCAACTGGGTTCGGTGGGCATTGCACAGTAGACCCTCAATAAATTGTTCGGTCAACAGCTTGTCTTCATTTCCCACGCTGTCAGGGTCTGCCTGCTTAATGGCTCTCAGGGCCTCTTGTAGGTTTAGAGCATAGTCTCTTATACTCTCATGTGCCCGCTGTTTGCACCCGTGAAATCGGAGCTTTATTTCGGCTGAGGTGCGGGTGTCAAATGTGTCTTTCAGCCGGGCTAGTATTTCTCTGACAGTCCTCTTCTTCCCAGGTGACCAGGACTTTACCTCCCTTTGGGCTGCCCCGATTAACTGGGCCACCAGGATGCTCACTTTTTGCTCTTCTGTGAGGGGGTATACCTGGAAGAGGCTATCCAGTCTTTCTCTAAAGTCATTTATGGTATGTGACTTCCCTGAGTACTGGGGTAGCCAGGTTGCCCCCGGGATATAGGGCATGGTGAATGGCATGACCGCTGCAGCGGTTGCGCTGGCGGCCGGTGTGGCGGTGGAGCTCCCCTTGGTGTCCGACATCCTCCTTCCCCCCTAGTGGACCGTGGCCTACCTTGCGATGCTCTTCTTCCGTAGGCCGCGGCTCCGCAGTCGATCGTCGGGGTCGAGGACCTGGTGTCGCGCTCCGATGACGTCATCGTCGCTCTTCCTCCCATCCAGGACCTTGCGCAGCGTCAGTGCGTGGGGCGGAGCTTCGAGTCTCGCGCGCTTTCGGCATCCACGCCCCTCTTCTTCCTGCTCGGCGTCCTGAAGATGGCGTCCGATGGCGGGAAGCAGCTGCGGATGGCGGGAAGACGGCAGAAGACGGCGGGAAACGGTCCAAGATGGCGTCTGATGGCGGGAATCGGCTGCGGATGGCGGGAAACGACTCTGGACGGCGGGAAACTTCGCCACAGGTAAGTTATAAAAGTCTTTTTCAGGCACGCAGTACCCGGTGGTTGCGGGCACGAAATCCTGCCGACTACGCCAAAGTTGACTCACCCCCTGGGCCGCACGGGGAACCCGGAACCGGGCCTCTTGTAGGATGCTGGGGGTTGTTGTCTCCGTGTGGCGGTGACCCGGTCCGTGGCTCAGGGTGGTCAAACCAGTGGCAGTCTATTGGTATTGTAATTGTCCGACTACGCCACCCGTGGATTGCGGTCAGCGGGGACCGCCGCTGCGCTGCAGACCGCCGAGGCTGATGTTATATGCGCAGCCAAGAATGGGATGACTCCCCACGGGAGAAGTATTGCCTCAGGGCAGCTAATGTGGATGATGGGAGTGATGGTGTGAGCGTCCCAGTACTAATGGTGCTGGTGTGGCAAGGAATCACAGAGATGTGTGGTGCAGTTCAGGGTCTTTACTGATGGCATAAGCAGACCCTCCCGGGAGTACTGGCTAGTATAAAGGGCCTGGTCAGTCTGCGAGCAAGCAGGAGTTCCCCTGGTCAGGTGGAGTTGTAGGCCTCCCCGTTTATCTGCACTCTTCCTGGCTACCTTGCTGTAAGTGGTTACAAGTAGCCCACGTCCCTGAGTATACCGTGTGGTGCTCACCCGTATGGCTGGTGACTTGGGGCCTTCTGTTAGCCTCCACTCCTGGATGGCGGCGCTGGTCCCTTCTTTGTGACTGAGCCTCCGGGCTTCTATGGCCAGAGGACCTGAAATCCCCTGCCGGCTGGTTTCTGCTGCTGTGTGTATATCTGTCCCCACAGCCTCGGACTCCGGTGTCCGGTTACTAAGTTGCTCTGCCAGAGCGAGCTATATCTCTTCTTCCAGCCCCTGGTCTTCTGCTTCTGCTCCTACAGAGCTCCTGTTCTCACTTTTCCTGTGTCTGCTGTCCTCCAGACCAGACTGCGTCTCTGTCTGGGACTTCACTCTTGGCTCTGACTAACCTAATCCCGCCCCAGACCCAGTTTATAAGGGCAGATTCCTCCCCTCCCAGGTCTGGGTGGGCCGTGTTGCATGCTTAGGGCTCCTGACCAGAGAAACCTCCCACTTGCTCTCAGACATAATATTTCTATTACTGTGGCAACCAGACCCCTGGGGTGCCACACCATTATTGGGGAGTGGGTCTCCCATAGTATTTGCTTATGCCTTGCAAGCAAAAGCTGCCAAAAATTAGGACGGAGCAACTTGCAATGCCCCTTACAAGAGCCATGCAGTACAGCATATTACAAACATAAGTCCCATTATTGGGGAGTGGGTCTCCCATAGTATTTGCTTATGCCTTGCAAGCAAAAGCTGCCAAAAATTAGGACGGAGCAACTTGCAATGCCCCTTACAAGAGCCATGCAGTACAGCATATTACAAACATAAGTCCCATTATTGGGGAGTGGGTCTCCCATAGTATTTGCTTATGCCTTGCAAGCAAAAGCTGCCAAAAATTAGGACGGAGCAACTTGCAATGCCCCTTACAAGAGCCATGCAGTACAGCATATTACAAACATAAGTCCCATTATTGGGGAGTGGGTCTCCCATAGTATTTGCTTATGCCTTGCAAGCAAAAGCTGCCAAAAATTAGGACGGAGCAACTTGCAATGCCCCTTACAAGAGCCATGCAGTACAGCATATTACAAACATAAGTCCCATTATTGGGGAGTGGGTCTCCCATAGTATTTGCTTATGCCTTGCAAGCAAAAGCTGCCAAAAATAAGGACGGAGGAACTTGCAATGCTGGCACCCTGGTGGTATAGTGGTGGTGGAGGCTGAGGATAAGGAGAAGAAGATAAAACAGCCGAAACGAGGAAGCATATACCCATGTGTGGGTATGAAGCGGTGCATGTGAATACACCTCCCGAAATAACACAGTGGATTTGACTTTATGTTACTCTGCTGTCATTTGGTGGTGATGAGAAGTCTGGCCCAATCCAGCCCTTGTTCATTTTGATAAGGGTCAGCTTGTCAGCATTGTCAGTTGACAGGCGAGTGCGCTTATCAGTTATAATTCCCCCAGCGGCACTAAAAACGCGCTCCGATAACACGCTAGCGGCAGGGCAGGCCAGGACCTCCAAGGCGTACAGAGCGAGTTCATTCCAAGTGTCCAGCTTGGATACCCAATAATTAAAAGGCACAGAGGAATCACGGAGGACGCTGGTACGGTCGGCAAGGTACTCCCTCACCATCTTTTGAAACTTTCCACTCCTTGTGAGAGTACCCCGCGCCTCAGGGCCTGTAAGCTGGGCGGGTGTCAGAAAACTGTCCCAGAACATTGACAGTGTTCCCCTGCCTCTGCTGGATTGGAGTTGCATCTCTCTCGCCTGTACGCCTTGGTTGGGCAACGAACTGTGACCTCTGCCGCTAGCGTGTTCAGATGGGAATTTTTTTAAGAGTTCTGCAGCAAGGGCCTTCTGGTACTGCCCCATTTTTGTAGACCTCTCCACCTCAGGAATAAGAGAGTGAAAGTTCTCCTTGTAGCGGGGGTCTACAAGTGTCACCAACCAGTAATGACTGTCACCCAACATTTTGACAATGCGAGGGTCACGGTTAAGGCAGCGTAACATAAAGTCAGCCATGCGTGCCAGACTGGTAACGGGCAAGGTTTCCGTGTCCTCACCAAGATGACGACTGACCATGCTCTCCTCCTCCTCTTCCTCCTCCCCCCTGTCCTCAGGCCACCCACGCTGAACCGACGGTATGACACTTGTACAGGTACTACCGACTACAACGCATGATAGCAGCTCCTTTTCTTCCTCCTCCTCCTCCTCCTCCTCTCCCTCATTGTCCCCCAATGCACGTTGGGATGAGATGAGGCTGGGCTGTGTGTAATTGCCCGCTATGGCTTCTTGATCCATCTCATCATACTCTGGCTGCAATGCCTCCTCTTTAATTCTCTGCAGAGAGAGTTGCAACAGACAGACAAGTGGGATGCTGACACTAATGATGGCGTCATTGCCACTCACCATCTTGGTGGCCTCCTCAAAGTTTGTCAGGATGGTACATATGTCAGACATCCAGGTCCACTCCTGAGGTCTTATGTGTGGAGTCTGACCTGAATATCGACGGCCTTGTTGCAGCTGGTACTCTACAACTGCTCTCTTCTGCTCACAAATCCTTTGCAACATGTGGAGGGTAGAGTTCCAACATGTGGGGACATCACACACCAGTCGGTGTGCCAGAAGCTGCAAACGCTGCTGCAACACAGCAAGGGCGGCGGAAGCTGTAGCCGACTTGCGAAAATGAGCTGACAGGCGGCGTACTTTCACGAGCAGATCTGGCAACTCGGGGTACGATTTAAGAAACCGCTGAACCACGAGGTTAAGTACATGAGCCAGGCATGGTCCGTGTGTGATCTCACCTCGCCTCAGAGCCGCCACCAGGTTACGGCCATTGTCACACACGACCATGCCGGGATGTAGGTTCAGCGGTCTCAGCCACAGATCTGCCTGCTCTTTCACAGCTGTCCACAACTCACAAGCAGTGTGAGGTTTATCACCTAAGCTTATGAGTTTCAGCTTGGCGGAGGCAGTACTGCAATGCTTCCAGCTTGTAACTGATGTGGTGATATCTGAGATGGAGGCTGAACATGAGGAGGAGGAGGAAGAGGATGCGCAGGAGCTGTACACTGTGGGGGCAACTCTGACTGACATAGGGCCCGCAATCCTCGGTGTGGGGAGGATGTGTTCCGTCCCAAGGTCCGAATGGGTCCCGGCTTCCACTATGTTTACCCAGTGTGCCGTCAGAGAGATGTACCGTCCCTGGCCACAAGCACTTGTCCACGTGTCCGTTGTCAGGTGGACTCTCCCAGTAACTGCGTTGTTGAGGGCACGGCAGATGCTTTGGGACACGGGCTTGTGTAGTGCGGGGATGGCACACCGGGCAAAATAGTGTCGGCTGGGGACCGAGTACCGAGGGACGGCCACCGCCATAAGATTGCGGAAGGAATCCGTCTCCACCAGCCTAAAAGGCAGCATTTCCAACGCAAGCAGTCGTGAAATGTGCGAATTTAGGACTGTGGCCTGTGGGGCGTTAGCTGTGAATTTCCGCTTTCGTTCAAAGGTCTGGGATATGGACAATTGAACGCTGCGGTGGGACGTGGACTTGGACGTTGATGCTGTTTCTTGAGAAACTGCCATAACAAGTGAAGACTGAGAGGAGGGGGCATCTTTACATGCAGTATGGACAGGGGATTGCCTTGCACACACAACAGGGTGTTCTATTGCACGCACAACAGTGGAAGAAGCAGTGGTGACACCTGCTGACACTGGTCGTGGACCCTGGGTTTTGCCCCACAAAGTCGGGTGCTTTGCTGCCATGTGCCTGATCATGCTGGTGGTGGTCAGGCTGGTAGTTTTGTCACCCCTGCTGATGCTGGCATGGCAGGTGGAACATATGGCCTTTTTGGGGTTATCAGCAGAGTCTTTAAAAAAATTCCAGACTCTGGAAGACCTACCGCTTGTACTGGCAACGTCCCTCATGTTGGTGTTACGGGGAACGGTTGCCTGCCTTCTGTCTGCGGCCACCACACTGCTTCTTCCTGCCTGTTGGGGTACTCTGCCTCCCCCCCCCTGTGTGCTGCTGGCCTCACTCTGCATGTCCTCCTAGATCATCCACCAACATAAATAATTGTGTTTTGTACTTGTATATATATACTGACTGTATGCCCATATTTAGAATGACGTCCATTTTGGCCGGAGCCGTGCAGTGTACAACTTGCGTAATGTATGCATTCCGTGAGCAACCGCTTGAGGATCCATACTGCTGCGAGAGATGTGAGCATATCGTGCACTTGGAAGCCCAAATTCTGGATCTAAGTGCTCAGATAGCGGTACTGAGGAGCATCGACAACATGGAACGGAGTTTGCTGCTCACCGAGCAGACACTCAATGGGTCAATACTGGGGGGGAGCATAGAGGGGAAGTGCAGGCTGAACAGGCCTGGATAACAGTTAGGAGGGATAGAGGGAAGAAGTATAGGAAGGCTGGTTCAGAACCGGCATTATTGGAGCACGACAGATCCTCTGACCGCCGGGGGAGTGTATGCTCCAGTAATGAGGGGGAGGGGGGAAGTGTAGGGCAGGCAAGACAGGTTCTGGTAGTGGGTGACTCTATTATTAGGGGGACAGACAGGGCAATCTGTCACAAAGACAGGGATCGCCGAACGGTGTGCTGCCTCCCTGGCGCTCGAGTCCGGCACATCGCGGATCGGGTTGACAGGTTACTGGGTGGGCCTGGCGAAGACCCAGTGGTCATGGTCCACATCGGCACCAATGACAAAGTGAGTGGTAGATGGAGGGTCCTTAAAAATGATTTCAGGGACCTAGGTAGGAAGCTTAGGGCAAGGACCTCCAAGGTAGTTTTCTCAGAAATACTACCAATCCCGCAAGCCACACAGGAGCGCCAACGGGAAGTTAGGGAGGTGAATAAGTGGCTAAAGAGTTGGTGCAAGGCAGAAGGGTTTGGGTTCATGGAGAACTGGGCCAACTTCGCGGTCGGCTACAGGCTCTACCGTAGGGACGGGCTGCACCTCAATCGGGAGGGTGCAGCGGTGCTGGGGAAGAAGATGGCTAATAGGTTGGAGGAGTTTTTAAACTAGAGACGGGGGGGAAACCAAGGAAATAGGTGGGATGTGAGGCAAGCAAGGGGGAAGGGGAGAAGTGAATATAATGAGGGTGGAGAGGGGGGTGGGGATAGTACAGTTAGATCGTTAGAGAAGAATAGGATGCTAAATAACCCCAAAGTTTTATCTTGCATGCTGACCAACGCAAGAAGCCTGACCAATAAGGCGGATGAGCTGCAGGCGCTTATATCGGAGGAGAGGTATGACATCGTAGGTATAACAGAGACTTGGCTAGACGATAGCTACGACTGGGCGGTAAATTTATTAGATTATAGTTTATTTAGAAGGGACTGGAAACAGGGGAAAGGCGGAGGAGTCTGCTTATATGTAAAGTCATGTCTAAAACCCAGACTAAGGGAAGATATAGGAGAGGGAGAAGAGGGGGTCGAGTCCATGTGGGTAGAGATAGAGGGAACTAAAAATAATAATAAAATATTACTGGGGGTCTGCTATAAGCCACCCAATATAACAGAGGAGAATGAGAATCTGCTATTAGGACAAATAGACAAAGTAGCAAAACATAATGAAGTGATTGTAATGGGGGATTTCAACTACCCGGATATTGACTGGGAAACAGAAACCTGTAGATCTCAGAAAGGAAAAAGGTTCTTGACAAATATTAAGGATAACTATCTCTCCCAACTAGTGCAGGAACCAACGAGAGGGAAGGCCGTGTTGGACTTAATATTGACTAATAGGCCTGATAGAATAACTGAGGTACAGATAGGGGGGCACCTAGGTAATAGCGACCATAATATTATCGACTTCAAAATGCCCTTCAGTAGGGTTATCAATAAGGGAACAACAAAAACATTAAACTTTAGGAGGGCGAAGTTTGATCAGCTGAAAGAAAGCCTTCAACTTATTGACTGGGACAAAGTTCTTAATCAAAGGAATATGAATAGTAAATGGGAAACCTTCAAAAGAATTCTGAATACTCAGTGCGAGAGATATATACCGTATGGGAATAAAAGGGCCAGAAATAAGAGGAAACCAATATGGTTGAACAAGAACGTAAAAGGGGCGTTAAATAGCAAAAAAGAGGCATTCAAGAGATTAAAACAGGAAAACAGTAAGGAGGCACTAATGTGTTACAAGGAAAAAACGAGAACCTGTAAAAAAAAAATAAAAATAGCGAAGGAGGAAACAGAGAGACGTATTGCTAGGGAAAGTAGATCAAATCCCAAACTGTTCTTTACGTATATAAATAGTAAAAGGATTAAATCGGATAATATTGGACCGATAAAAAGTGAGGAAGGCAAAATCATAGAGAAAGATGAGGATAAAGCTAATCTATTAAATAATTTTTTTTCGACAACTTTCACAAAGGAAATCGAACTAACAGGAGAAATGAGAAGTGACAAACTTAATCCTCCACTAAGTATGACAAATCTAACCCAAGCTGGGGTACAGAAACGCCTCAGTAACATTAAAATAAACAAATCACCAGGACCTGATGGCATACACCCACGGGTACTAAGGGAACTAAGTAATGTGATAGACAGACCGTTATATCTTATATTTAAGGACTCTGTTGAGACTGGGTCTGTGCCACTTGATTGGCGACAGGCGAATGTAGTGCCAATATTCAAAAAGGGAGCGAAAAGTGACGCCGGAAACTATCGGCCGTTGAGTCTGACGTCCGTTGTGGGCAAAATTTTTGAAAGCTTCATTAAAGAGGCAATTACGGAGCATCTTGATGCTAATAATCTTTTAATCCCGAACCAACATGGATTCATGAGGAATCGCTCCTGCCAAACAAACCTGATTGACTTCTACGAGGAGGTTAGCTCTCGAGTAGATCAGGGGGAACCAGTGAATGTCGTGTATCTCGACTTCTCAAAAGCGTTCGATAGCGTGCCACATAATAGGTTGGTATACAAAATGAGAATGATGGGGCTGGGGGAAAATGTCTGCAAGTGGGTAGCTAACTGGCTAAAGGATAGAAGGCAAAGGGTGGTTATAAATGGAATATTCTCAGATTGGGTAAGCGTCACTAGTGGGGTACCACAGGAGTCTGTACTAGGCCCAATGTTATTTAATATCTTTATTAACGACATAGTCAACGGGATAAATAGTAAAATATCAATATTTGCAGATGACACAAAGTTATGTAAAACAATTAATACAAAAGAGGACAGTGCAGACCTACAGAGGGATTTGGATAAGCTGGGTAGGTGGAGCATTAAATGGCAAATGAGGTTTAACGAGGAGAAATGTAAGGTCATACATATGGGAAGGAAAAATGGAAGTCACCAGTACTCACTGAATGGGAAATCATTGGGGAATTCAGAGATGGAGAAGGACTTGGGCATCTTGATTGATAGCAAACTAAATTGGAGTGCCCAAAGTCAGGCCGCTGCTGTAAGGGCAAACAGGGTAATGGGATGTATCAAACGAGGTATAGCTGCAAAGGATGAGAACATTGTTCTTCCACTGTACAAAGCACTGGTCAGACCACACTTGGAATACTGTGCTCAGTTATGGGCCCCAATATATAGAAAGGATATAAATGAGCTTGAAAAGGTACAAAGGAGGGCAACAAAATTAATAAGGGGAATGGAGGGACTGCAATACCCAGAGAGGTTGGCAAAACTAGAACTATTCAGCCTGGAAAAGAGAAGGTTGAGGGGGGACATAATAAATGTGTACAAAAATGTTAGGGGACAGTATAGAGATCTTGCCCGGGATTTGTTCAAAAGGAGGGATATTACGGTAACAAGAGGGCACTCACTAAGACTGGAAGAGAAAAGGTTTCAGCACCAGCATAGGAAGGGGTTCTTTACGGTAAGAGCAGTGAGAATATGGAATTCACTGAGTGAGGAGACGGTAATGTCGGATTCACTACACCAGTTCAAGCGGGGACTGGATGCATTTCTAGATACCAGGCAGATTTCAGCATATACTTAAAAATAAAATAAAATAGTAGGTTGATACAGGGATTTATTCTGACTGCTGGTTTCAGAGTCGGGAGGGAATTTTTCCTCAGGTGAAGATTGGTCAAATCATTTGGGGTTTTTGCCCTCCTCTGGATCAACTTTAGCAATTACAGAACTAACAGGTCGAACTTGATGGACGCAAGTCTTTATTCGGCTTTACAAACTATGTTACTATGTTACCTCCTCCTCTTCCACTTGCGCACCACGATCCTCCTCCTCACTTCCTGGCAATTGTGTCTCGTCATCGTCCACCTCTTGTGACAGATTGCCAACGTCGACTTCCTGTGGCCGTGGATGTTCAAATATTTGGGCATCGCAACATGGGATCTCCTCTTCCACCACTTCAAGCGTATCAGGCGAGGGGCCCAAATATGGAAATGGACCAGTGAACAGCTCTTCAGAGTGTCCAAGTGTGGGATCACTAGCTGTCTGACGACAGCCGGCATGGTGGGAGGAAGGAGCATCAGGGTGAGGAGGAGTATGCGGTCGAGACTCACGGCTACTAAGAGTTGACCGTGTGGAAGACAGACCGGAGGTGGTGGTGCCCAGGTAACTGAAAGTATTATCTGCTATCCAATTAATAACCTGTTCACACTGATCATTTCTCAATACTGGTGTTGTTCTGTGTAGTGTTGAGCCACCTCCGTAGTGTTCGAGTTCGGTTCGGTTCGTCGAACACCCGTGTGTTCGCCGAACTGTTCGTCGAACTGTTCGTCGAACACCTTCGAACACCGTTAAAACCAATGGCAGGCAAACAAAAACACATAGAAACACATAGAAAACACCTTCAAAGGTGTCCAAAAGCTGACAAACTGCTCAGAAGACACAATTAACACATGGAAAAGTGACAAGTACATATAGTCATGCGAAAAGAAAAGAGGTGGAGGAGTAAAAGGAGGGGGAGACACAGATATAGACATGTCATGCCCTTCTAAAATCCAAAAAGTGAGAAGCCGACACGTTCAGTCCGCTCCTGCCCGTGCCACCTCCGTGTCGCCTGGTTTGTGCCAGAGCCGCGGTGAACCCTGACGGCCAGCCCCCCTCTCCCAATACTGGTGCCTGTCCGCTGGTGGGTCGAGCGAGCCCCCCTGTGGTGGAGGCAGCTCTAAGCTTTTTAATTTAAATTGTCTCTCTAATTTGAATGAATACACTTTAAATCCATTTACAAGGATCTATTGGAGGGCAAGTCTCATGCCAGCAGCCGCGTAATTCCAGCTCCAGTAGCGTCCACTAAAGCTGCTGCAGTTAAAAAGCTTTTATAAGGATCGAGCTTGGCTGTCCACCGCAAGGCATCCTACTGCCAGTCCCAGCCCCTATGCCTTGGGGTGCCTCCTGATGCTCTTCACTGAGTATCCCGTGGTCCCGAAGCATTTCCTTTGAAAAAATTAAGTGTCCAAACTACAGGTGGTGTAGCTTGCTTAACAGCCGGGATAATCCGCTGACTAGCAGACACTGCTACTAGGCACAAAGTATTTCCTGGGCTAGATGCAGTTAAAAATTTGTAATTAGATACTCTCGTTGGATGCTGAGAAAGCATTCCATAGAGTCTCCTGGCACACCATATATGATTCTCTTAAAAAGCTTGGGGTAGGGGTCTAGGGGACCCTTTTATAGCCAAAATCACGGCCCTGTATCACAATACGTCACCTAGGCTGAAGATAAATGGAACTGTAGCACTCTGAGGGCTCGGTTGCTACAGAGGTATTGCACCTCACCCAGAGGTGTGATATCTCACTCTCAGGTAAGGATGGAGTGTGGATCAGGACCCGACACCTGCATGCATTACACCACATTGCCGTGGGGCAGGGCGACCAATATGCCTCTGAGATGGGCACGACAGTCCCTGTCCCTGGCTGGAGTGGGGGGAGGGAACACTGAGGAAGGGGAACCCTGTAGTGCAGGAGCAGGGAGGAAGCAGTTCCTGGGTGCATTGAGAAGGGAGTATAAAAGGTGGGCACCATCTTAGTTCAGTGCAGAGAAGTCTGAGCAGAAGTGGCAGGGAGCAGGGGCTCTGCATGAGCTCTGCTCCGGAGGCGGGCCTAGTAACAGAGGCCCAGGCCTGGAAGAGGGAGAAGGAAGGAAGAGGAGCGGAGAAGGCTCCAGGAACGAGGAATGAAGGGATCCCAGGGGTGCGGACGGGCGAGTCGCCACTGCACGCCCGAATCCACCTGCGTGGAGGGGTCAGGCCAAAGGGGAGACCGGTCCCCGAAACTAGTGGAGGCAGGAAACGACCCTCAACTAGAAACCGGAGGCTGTGACATTTTATGTGGCGCAGCCCCTCGCTACACCCGCTAGGAAGGCACCACATAGGGTCAGGGAAACTGGCGCCAAGTTTACCAAGAGGAGGCCCGAGGCAGCCGGACAGAAGGGTTGGTAAGAAAGGCCAGACAAAGGACACACAAAGGGGGTCCTGTGAAGCGCTCCAAAGTTATCTGGGAGTTGTCTGAGCCCCTCACCTGGTGAGCACAGTACGACGTGGGCAGCCGTTACCTGCAGACGTGGTCTGGATAAGAACTGTGAGTAAAGGCCCTGGACTGCATCACTGACTCCTTGTCGTTACTGCTGCTGCCCTGCACCATCACCCCCATCCTCCGCATACACTGCCCTGAGGCTATACTCCTCCCGTGGGGAGTTATGCTACGCTCTGCTGCACCCACAACACCAGCCTCAGCGGTCTGCCCTGCAGCGGCGGTTCACTCTGACCGCAATCCACGGGTGGCGTAGTCGGACATTTAAACATCAAAACCACATCAATAGTTCCGCCACTGGTTTGACCACCCTGAGCCACGAAACCGGGTCGCCGCCACGAAGACTACAACCACCAGCTTCCACCAAAAAGGGTCCGGCTCCGGGTGTCCCAAGGCCCAGGGGGTGCATCAGAACATTTTCATCACCTTTCACAATCACCAATGGGACAAGGCAGGGATGTCCTCTGTCCCCTCTCTTATACATCCTAGTGACGGAGCACCTGCTCTCATCAATTCGCCATAACCCCAATATTAGGTGGATTGAGGTGGGAGGCACCGAGTACAAGTGCTCTCTATTTGCTGATGATGTCCTAGTATATATCACTCAATCACATATATCCATCCATGCTGTTATGGCTGAAATAGATCACTTTGTTACATGGTCAAATTTTAAAATCAATGCAGCGAAGTCTGAGGCCCTCGATGTCTCCCTCCCCAAATCCATATAGGATTCCATCCAGTCCAACTTTCCCTTTGCCTGGCCCTCACAGGGTATCAAATACTTAGGAATTCCTATTCATAGAGACCTCTCCCATCTATGTTATCTTAATTTTGGGCCCTTTATTGAACAACTCCATACAGACCACGGTTGGCAAGTTAGAACTGTAAGATTCACTACGTGAACCACTGGTGTTTTGTGGAAAAGCACATGTACACTGTGTTCCAAATTATTATGCAAAAAGTGTTTAGGAGTGATAAGGGAAGAATTTGTTTGTTTGTCAGTTAAACTCATTGATGGTGATGTGTGTCAGGGCTCTTTATATCACTGTAAGCAATTGCAGACACCTGTGCTAATTAGTTTGGCAGGTGTGTCCAATGAAAGGCAAGACTACTTAAGAAGGCTGCCTCACATTATTAAGGCAGCCTACATTTTCTGCCAAAATGGGAAAGAAAAAGGATGTGTCGGCTGCTGAGAAGCAACAAATTGTGGAGTGTTTAGGTCAAGGCATGACTACAATCAACATTGTGCGATGATCAGGATGAAGTGTCTTGGCAATCAAGAAGTATGTAGCTGATTCACAGTACACACGTGTGCGTGCTGATAAGGGCAAATTGAGGACTCTTTCCTACAGGCAATTACGTCAGGTTAAAAGAGCAGCGGCAAAAAAGCCTTGTCATAGCAGCAGACAAGTTTTTGAAGCTGCTGGTGCCTCCAACGTCCCCCGAACAACAAGATGCAGGGTCCTTCAGAGGTTTGCAGCTGTGCATACGCCATCCTGTCGACCTCCTCTATCCACTTCACACAAGCAGAAACGGCTCCAGTGGGCCAAACATTACATGAAGACTGATTTCAAAACTGTTTTGTTCATGGATGAGTGCCGTGCAGTGCTCGATGGTCCAGATGGATGGAGTGGAGGATGGCTGGTTGATGGACACCCCACGCAAACACGGCTACAGCGCCAACAAGGAGGAGGTGGAGTAATGTTTTGGGCTGGAATCATGGGGAGAGAGATTGTCGGACCCTTTAGGATCCCTGAAGGCGCTAAAGATGAACTCCATAATGTATGTGGATTTTCTCAAACAGCACTTCCTGCCATGGTTCAAGAAGAAGAACCGTGTATTTCACAGCAAGATCATTTTTTTGCATGATAATGCACCATCTCATGCTGCACATAAAACATCTGCATCTCTGGCTGATATGGGCATAAAAGGGGACAAACTTATGGTGTAACCCCCATGCTCCCCTGACCTCTACCCCATTCAGAACCTCTGGAGCATCATCAAAAGGAGTGTCTATGATGGCGGGAGGCAGTTCACATCTAAGCAACAGCTCTGGGAGGGTATTCTGTCCTCATGCAAAACAATTGAAGCAGAAACCATCCAAAACCTGACAAATTCAATGGACGAGAGAGTTCAGAAGCTCCTTTCGAACAAGGGGTCCTATGTGAAAATGTAACATCACCTAGAATAAAGTTTTGAGTTGAAAACGGTTTGATTTTAGTTTCTAATAACCTGCTAATGCTTATAATTTCAAAAATGACCATTTTTTTGGTCTTTATTAAAATTAAAAGGTTGATCGAAAAGTTTGGGGGATCTAAGAGTGTGGCAACCCAGTAGTCATGATCACTTCGAATTCTGACAATATGAGGGTCATGTTGCAGGTAGTGCAGCAAGAAGGCACTTATGTGACTTGCGCATCTCGGAGCCCCAAAATTATTTTCCGGGCTAGATGCAGCTAAAAATTATTATTAATTTTAAATCTGGTGGAGCTTAGTATAGATGGCCTAATAGGATCAGTGCTGCACACTGCTACAAAGCCCAAATTATTTTCCAGTCAAGATACAGATAAACATGATTAGTAATTTTAAATCTGGTGGAGCTTATCATAGATGGCCTAATAGAATCAGTGCTGCACACTGCTACAAAGCCCAAATTATTTTCCAGCCAAGATACAGATAAACATGATTAGTAATTTGAAAGCTTAAAACGGTTGGTAGGGTGATTTTAACCAATCATCAAGCTTTTACTCTCCCCAGGATGACACAGGGGTAGAAAAGTCATTTCGGATCCATGATTTGTTCATCTTTATGAACGTGAGTCTGTCTACATTATCAGTGGAGAGCCGCGTGCTCTTATCTGTCAGCACACCACCAGCAGCGCTGAACACACGTTCAGACAGAACGCTGGCTGCGGGGCATGACAAGATCTCCAAGGCGTAAGTGGCTAGCTCCGGCCATTTATCCAGATTGGAAGCCCAAAAAGAGCAAGGGTCCAGTGACACAGTCATGGCTTCAATGTTTACTTGGTGATACTCCTGTACCATCGTCTCTAGGCGTTGACTATGTGTCAGACTTCTTGTCTCCTGTGGCCTTGCAAAGGATGGGCTAAAAAAGTGGTGAAATGATTCCGCAAAATTGATGTTACCAGCAGATACTGTGGTTCTGTTACGGTTTGAGTGCTGAACACTTGACGGTTCCACGGTTGGCAAGTTGGAACTGTGAGATTCACTACGTGCACCACTGGTGTTTTGTGGAAAAGCACATGTAAGATTCTGCAACAGTCTCTGCTGATACTCCTGCATGCGTGCATCCCTTTCTATGGCAGGAATAATTTCTGCAAATTTACTTTTGTACCGGGGATCTAACAGTGTGGCAACCCAGTAGTCAGGATTATTTCTAATTCTCACAATTCGAGGGTCATGTTGCAGGTAGTGCAGCAAGAAGGCACTCATGTGTGTTGCGCATCCAGGAGCACCAAGTCCCTGTTGTGTTGGTGGCGAGGTAACAATCATGCTTCCTTCCTCTGTCCTCTCCCCCCAACCTCGCACAACAGAAATGTGATCAAGGTCTCCCTCATCTGATGAGTCTTCCATCAGTTCGTCCTCCACTTCTTCCTGGGCTCCTGCACCTTCCTCACTAGTTTGGCTGCTACCATGCGCCCTGGTAAAACCATCTCCCCCACCCTCACATGCCTGCTGCCTTGGTGCTGCCGACCGTCTGGATCTTGCAGATGTTAGCCCTTCCGCATACAACTCCTCCTCCTCGACTTCTTCCACCTCCTCTTGTGCCACCACCTGACTCCGAATTCTGTTTAACATGTGCTCCAGCATGTAAATCACCGGAATAGTCATGCTGATAATGGCATCGTCAGCACTAAACATCTTCGTCGCCATTTCAAAACTGTGCAGAAGGGTGCATAGGTCCCTGATCTGAGACCACTCCTCCAGCGTGATTTGCCCCACGTCTGGATCTCGTTGGCCCAGGCTATACGTCAGAACGTATTGCACCAGGGCTTGTCGGTGCTGCCACAGTCGCTGCAACATGTGCAGAGTTGAATTCCACCGGGTAGGCACATCGCATTTTAGCCGGTGAAGTGGCAGGCCCAACGACTTCTGTAGAGATGTAAGTCGCTGAGCTGCGGGATGCGAACGGCGGAAGTGAGCACACAGCGACCGTGCCCTCTGCAGAAGGCCATCTAGTCTGGGATAGTGGGCTAAAAATTGCTGGACAACCAGGTTCAACACGTGAGCAATACAAGGCACGTGTGTGACATTGCCCCGGCGAAGGGCCGCACCCAGGTTTGCAGCATTGTCGCACACGGCCTTCCCTGGTTTCAGGTCCAGTGGAGACAACCATTCATGAAATTGGTTCTCCAGAGCTGACCACAACTCCTCAGCTGTGTGACTCACATTTCCCAGACATTTCAAAGTAAAAACCGCCTGATGACGTTGAGCCCTACTGCCAGCATAGTAAGGAGGTATGCAGGATCCCTTCTGCGCAGTTAGAAAGCTTGTGGCATGACCAGACAGGCTTTGGGTGCAGGTGGAAGACCGAGAGGAGGTTGAGGAGGCAGAAGCAGTGGAGGAACTTTGACATAAAGAGGATTGACGCACAACTCGTGGGGACGGCAAGACTTGGACAGCAGCCCCTTGTCCTGCTGTCACCATACTTACCCAGTGCCCAGTCAGCGACATGTAACGCCCCTGTCCATGCCTACTCGTCCAAGTGTCTGTGGTGAAATGCATCCTGTCACACACAGAGTTTCTCAAAGAAGCGGTGCTGTTGTGTGCGACATGCTGGTGGAGCGCAGGCACACCTTTCTTTGAGAAGTAGTGCCGACTGGGCATCTGGTACTGGGGCACTGCGACGGACATAAGGTCTCGAAAATCCTCTGTGTCCACCAGGCGGAAAGGCAGCATTTCTGTAGCCAAGAGCTTGCAGATGGTGAAATTCAACCTCTTAGCTTTCTCATGGCTAGGAGGAAATGGTCTTTTACTTGTCCACATCTGAGGGACCGAGGGCTGGCTATTGTGCTTAGACGGGGTTGATAAGGGTGTCCCCGGCAAACTGCCGGTCTGTGAGGAAGATGCAGGCGGACATGTTAGGTTGCCTTGATCCAAAGGTGGTGCTATCGATGTCGGACAGCGCTCAACACCAGCTGGTGTTACCACCTCCAAAGAAAATCATGACCTGCCAATCACGCTGGCTGTTGCGGGTAAAGAGGTGGCAGGTCTGCGCCCCAAAACAGGTGTGACTGCTGTCCCCCCAGTCACAGAGGATGAAGAGGCCGCGGATGCACAAGATATGGCAGACGGTGGTTGGCCCGGCCGGCTAGGCCGCATTGTAGCACACTGAGCTTCCCACTGCAACTTATGCTTCATGTCCATGTGCCGGTTCATGCATGAAGTACTCAAACTATGTATTTTTTGGCCTCTACTTAGCTTTTGCTGACAAATGTTACAGATAACACGAGTTGGGTCATCTTTATCGATCTGAAAAAATGCCCAGGCTATGCAAGGCTTAGCACCCATGCGACCTGAAGAGCCACCACGACTTGTGGTGAGAGGCAGAGTTGTGTTTGAGGATGCAGTTGTTGACGTGCTTCCAGTACTACGTCTCTGTCCAGGAAGGCGCAACCTGACCTCGTCGTCACTAGCATCTTCCTCCACCTCCTCTGCTGACCTCATCTCTTGGCTGACTGTGGGTTGACAGTAAGTGGGATCTCCAACCTCATCATCATCACCCTGTGCGTTATCACACCCGTCGTCCTCAGAGCCAACCTGTTCCTGCCCTGACAAAAAACTAAAGTTGTCGCTCCAATCAAGTATTTGAGTCTCATCATCGTCTTCCTCATTGTCTCCACCAACAGGAGTTACAGTTTGGGAATGAGGGTCTACATTATGGTCAGAACCTTCTGCGTCTGGTCCTGGATCCGACTCATAAAGATTCTGGGCATCAGTGCAGATCATTTCCTCGTCTGGATTCACAGAAGCGCTGGAGTCGACCTCTGATTCCCAGGCTATAGTATGAGTAAACAGCTCTGCAGACTCAACCATCTGTTCTACCTCATACTCAGACGGACAGCTGGAGATTTGGGAGCTGTGAGGAAGCAAGTGCGATTGGGGTGACACCTTTGAGGACTGGAGTATTTGTGATGTTGAAGTTGATGTGGAGGAGAGCCCACTTAGAGGAGCACTTGATATCCGTTGAAGCACCTGCTGTTTTTGTGCCTCATCTGGAATTTGTAGCGATTGGCGTGGCCGTAAGAAAGGGATCTTATCACATTGTCCGCTAAAAGAAGTAGACATTTTAGTTTGGCTGGAAGATGGTCTTTCTTCTGCAGATGTTACTGTTGCTTTAACACCTACCCCACGGACACAACCTTTTTTCCCCTTCCCAACACGCCTATTCCCCTTTCCACCAGCAGCAGGCCTTTTTCCACTCATTTTGGTGGTTAACTAATTCACAACTCTGGAGTTGTTTGCACAAAAAAACAATGGATGGGAACCGAGCAGAGCTGAGTGGCCAAACTGTGGTATTAGGCCAAAACTATTGGCTGGGTTAGATGCAGAAAAAAATTATATTCAATTTGCAACCTGATGGAGGTCAGTATAGATGGACTAATAGAACAAGTCCCACACACAGCTAGAAGCCCAAATATTTTTTCAGAGGTAGATGCAGAAAAAAATTGTATTCAGTTTGCAACCTGATGGAGGTCAGTATAGATGGACTAATAGAGAAAGTCCCACACACTGCTAGAAGCCCAAATATTTTTTCAGAGGTAGATGCAGAAAAAAAATATATTCAGTTTGCAACCTGATGGAGGTCAGTATAGATGGACTAATAGAGAAAGTCCCACACACTGCTAGAAGCCCAAATATTTTTTCAGAGGTAGATGCAGAAAAAAAATATATTCAGTTTGCAACCTGATGGAGGTCAGTATAGATGGACTAATAGAGAAAGTCCCACACACTGCTAGAAGGCCAAATATTTTTTCAGAGCTAGATGCAGACAAAAAATTATTTTGAATTTGCAACCTGATGGAGGTCAGTATAGGTGGACTAATAGAACAAGTCCCACACACTGCTAGAAGGCCAAATATTTTTTCAGAGCTAGATGCAGAAAAAAATTATATTCAGTTTGCAACCTGATGGAGGTCAGTATAGATGGACTAATAGAACAAGTCCCACACACAGCTAGAAGCCCAAATATTTTTTCAGAGCTAGATGCAGACAAAAAATTATTTTTAATTTGCAGCCTGATGGAGGTCAGTATAGATGGACTAATAGAGAAAGTCCCACACACTGCTAGAAGGCCAAATATTTTTTCAGAGCTAAATGCAGATATAAATTATTTTGAATTTGCAACCTGATGGAGGTCAGTATAGATGGACTAATAGAACAAGTCCCACACACAGCTAGAAGGCCAAATATTTTTTCAGAGGTAGATGCAGATAAAAATTATTTTTAATTTGCAGCCTGATGGAGGTCAGTATAGATCAGGGGTCTCAAACTCCGCTGGGTATATGGGCCGCACATGGAAAAAATTTGAATTTGGGGGGCCGCATTCTTTGTTCAATGTGCCATTTTTAGTGATACCATTTTTTTTGTATACACCTTTTGAACATTTTTGCCGTGTTTATTTTTTTATGGCTTGGGTCGTTATGGATGTGGCGATAATAAATGTGCACTTTTTTGTGTTTACTTTAGTTTACATATAAAACAGCATTTTTAGTGCCCAATATTTTTTCATGCTTTATTTTATTTTTTATTTTTTTTACAATTTTATTTCCCCCAATTGGCCACATACAGTAATATTGTCTTACAATTAGCATCATATAGTAATAATGGAAAACATCTTGTAGTAATGTTCCCCATCCAAGTCCCCATCTTGTACTAATGTGCCCCATCCAGGTCACCATCCTGTAGCAACGTTCCCCATCCTGGCGCCCATCTTGTACTAATGTGCCTCATCCAGGTCCCCATCTTGGGGCTATGTGCCCCATCCAGGTCCCCATCCTGTGGCAATGTGCCCCATCCAGGTCCCCATCCTGTGGCAATGTTCCCCATCCAGGTCCCCATCTTGTGGCTCTGGTCCCCATCTTGTGGCTCTGTGCCCCATCCAGGTCCCCATCTTGTGGCTCTGTGCCCCATCCAGGTCCCCATCTTGTGGCTCTGTGCCCCATCCAGGTCCCCATCTTGTGGCTCTGTGCCCCATCCAGGTCCCCATCTTGTGGCTCTGTGCCCCATCTAGGTCCCCATCTTGTGGCTCTGTGCCCCATCCAGGTCCCCATCTTGTGGCTCTGTGCCCCATCCAGGTCCCCATCCTGTGGCTATGTGCCCCATCCAGGTCCCCATCCTGTGGCTATGTGCCCCATCCAGGTCCCCATCTTGTGGCTATGTGCCCCATCCAGGTCCCCATGTTGTGGCTCTGGTCCCCATCTTGTGGCTCTGTGCCCCATCCAGGTCCCCATCTTGTGGCTATGTGCCCCATCCAGGTCCACATCTTGTGGCTATGTGCCCCATCCAGTTCCACATCTTGTGGCTCTGTGCCCCATCCAGGTCCACATTTTGAGGCTCTGTGCCCCATCCAGGTCCCAATCCTGTGGCTATGTGCCCCATCCAGGTCCCCATCTTGTGGCTATGTGCCCCATCCAGGTCCCCATCCTGTGGCTATGTGCCCCATCCAGGTCCCCATCTTGTGGCTATGTGCCCCATCCAGGTCCCCATGTTGTGGCTCTGGTCCCCATCTTGTGGCTCTGTGCCCCATCCAGGTCCCCATCTTGTGGCTCTGTGCCCCATCCAGGTCCCCATCTTGTGGCTCTGTGCCCCATCCAGGTCCCCATCTTGTGGCTCTGTGCCCCATCCAGGTCCCCATCTTGTGGCTCTGTGCCCCATCCAGGTCCCCATCCTGTGGCTATGTGCCCCATCCAGGTCCCCATCCTGTGGCTATGTGCCCCATCCAGGTCCCCATCTTGTGGCTCTGTGCCCCATCCAGGTCCCCATCTTGTGGCTCTGTGCCCCATCCAGGTCCCCATCTTGTGGCTCTGTGCCCCATCCAGGTCCCCATCTTGTGGCTCTGTGCCCCATCCAGGTCCCCATCTTGTGGCTCTGTGCCCCATCCAGGTCAGGTCCCCATCCTGTGGCTATGTGCCCCATCCAGGTCCCCATCCTGTGGCTATGTGCCCCATCCAGGTCCCCATCTTGTGGCTATGTGCCCCATCCAGGTCCCCATCTTGTGGCTCTGGTCCCCATCTTGTGGCTCTGTGCCCCATCCAGGTCCCCATCTTGTGGCTATGTGCCCCATCCAGGTCCACATCTTGTGGCTATGTGCCCCATCCAGTTCCACATCTTGTGGCTCTGTGCCCCATCCAGGTCCACATTTTGAGGCTATGTGCCCCATCCAGGTCCCCATCCTGTGGCTATGTGCCCCATCCAGGTCCCCTCTTGTGGCTATGTGCCCCATCCAGGTCCCCATCCTGTGGCTATGTGCCCCATCCAGGTCCCCATCTTGTGGCTATGTGCCCCATCCAGGTCCCCATGTTGTGGCTCTGGTCCCCATCTTGTGGCTCTGTGCCCCATCCAGGTCCACATCTTGTGGCTATGAGCCCCATCCAGGTCCCCTCTTGTGGCTATGTGCCCCATCCAGGTCCCCATCCTGTGGCTATGTGCCCCATCCAGGTCCCCATGTTGTGGCTCTGGTCCCCATCTTGTGGCTCTGTGCCCCATCCAGGTCCCCATCTTGTGGCTCTGTGCCCCATCCAGGTCCCCATCTTGTGACTATGTGCCCCATCCAGGTCTCCATCTTGTGGCTATGTGCCCCATCCAGGTCCCCTCTTGTGGCTATGTGCCCCATCCAGGTCCCCTCTTGTGGCTATGTGCCCCATCCAGGTCCCCATCTTGTGGCTATGTGCCCCATCCAGGTCCCCTCTTGTGGCTATGTGCCCCATCCAGGTCCCCATCCTGTGGCTATGTGCCCCATCCAGGTCCCCTCTTGTGGCTATGTGCCCCCTGTATTGTTCTTCACACACATAAAATAGAAAAAAAAAAGATGATTCTCACCTGTCCTCCGTTCCCTCGGCGGCCTTCCTGCAGATGTGGCCCGCAGGCACCACAGAGTCCGACCCCTTGACGATCCCGACCTGGTCCAGGAGGAGCCGCCGACAGCAGCGCTGCATTACCGCACAGAGACTGTCTCCCAGCACTGCATTTCCAATGCCAGCCGCTGGCCAATCAGAGGCCAGCAGCTGACATCTGCATATGGCAATGACGTCATACTCGCTGCGCCGACACGCAGATATCAGCTGCTGGCCTCTAATTGGCCAGCGGCTGGCATTGGAAATGCAGTGCTGGGAAACAGTCTGTGTGGCAATTCAGCGCTGCTGGCAGCGGCTCCTCCTGGACCAGGTCGGGATCGTCAAGGGGTCTGTGCCTGCGGGCCGCATAAAGCAGCCTCAGGGGCCGCATGCGGCCCGCGGGCCGCGTGTTTGAGACCCCTGGTATAGATGGACTAATAGAGAAAGTCCCACACACTGCTAGAAGGCCAAATATTTTTTCAGAGCTAGATGCAGAAAAAAATTATATTCAGTTTGCAACCTGATGGAGGTCAGTATAGATGGACTAATAGAACAAGTCCCACACACAGCTAGAAGGCCAAATATTTTTTCAGAGGTAGATGCAGATAAAAATTATTTTTAATTTGCAGCCTGATGGAGGTCAGTATAGATGGACTAATAGAGAAAGTCCCACACTCTGCTAGAAGGCCAAATATTTTTTCAGACCTAGATGCAGACAAAAAATTATTTTGAATTTGCAACCTGATGGAGGTCAGTATAGATGGACTAATAGAGAAAGTCCCACACACTGCTAGAAGGCCAAATATTTTTTCAGAGCTAGATGCAGACAAAAAATTATTTTTAATTTGCAACCTGATGGAGGTCAGTATAGATGGACTAATAGAGAAAGTCCCACACACTGCTAGAAGGCCAAATATTTTTTCAGAGCTAGATGCAGACAAAAAAATATTTTTAATTTGCAACCTGATGGAGGTCAGTATAGATGGACTAATAGAGAAAGTCCCACACACTGCTAGAAGGCCAAATATTTTTTCAGAGCTAGATGCAGATATAAATTATTTTTAATTTGCAACCTGATGGAGGTCAGTATAGATGGACTAATAGAGAAAGTCCCACACACTGCTAGAAGGCCAAATATTTTTTCAGAGCTAGATGCAGAAAAAAATTATATTCAGTTTGCAACCTGATGGAGGTCAGTATAGATGGACTAATAGAACAAGTCCCACACACAGCTAGAAGGCCAAATATTTTTTCAGAGCTAGATGCAGACAAAAAAATATTTTTAATTTGCAACCTGATGGAGGTCAGTATAGATGGACTAATAGAGAAAGTCCCACACACTGCTAGAAGGCCAAATATTTTTTCAGAGCTAGATGCAGATATAAATTATTTTTAATTTGCAACCTGATGGAGGTCAGTATAGATGGACTAATAGAGAAAGTCCCACACACTGCTAGAAGGCCAAATATTTTTTCAGAGCTAGATGCAGAAAAAAATTATATTCAGTTTGCAACCTGATGGAGGTCAGTATAGATGGACTAATAGAACAAGTCCCACACACTGCTAGAAGGCCAAATATTTTTTCAGAGCTAGATGCAGACAAAAAATTATTTTGAATTTGCAACCTGATGGAGGTCAGTATAGATGGACTAATAGAGAAAGTCCCACACACTGCTAGATGGCCAAATATTTTTTCAGAGCTAGATGCAGACAAAAAATTATTTTTAATTTGCAACTTGATGGAGGTCAGTATAGATGGACTAATAGAGAAAGTCCCACACACTGCTAGAAGGCCAAATATTTTTTCAGAGGTAGATGCAGATAAAAATTATTTTTAATTTGCAGCCTGATGGAGGTCAGTATAGATGGACTAATAGAGAAAGTCCCACACACTGCTAGAAGGCCAAATATTTTTTCAGAGCTAGATGCAGACAAAAAATTATTTTGAATTTGCAACCTGATGGAGGTCAGTATAGATGGATTAATAGAGAAAGTCCCACACACTGCTAGAAGGCCAAATATTTTTTCAGAGCTAGATGCAGACAAAAAAATATTTTTAATTTGCAACCTGATGGAGGTCAGTATAGATGGACTAATAGAGAAAGTCCCACACACTGCTAGAAGGCCAAAGATTTTTTCAGAGCTAGATGCAGATAAAAATCATTTTTAATTTGCAACCTGATGGAGGTCAGTATAGATGGACTAATAGAGAAAGTCCCACACACTGCTAGAAGGCCAAATATTTTTTCAGAGCTAGATGCAGACAAAAAATTATTTTGAATTTGCAACCTGATGGAGGTCAGTATAGATGGACTAATAGAACAAGTCCCACACACAGCTAGAAGCCCAAATATTTTTTCAGAGGTAGATGCAGATAAAAATTATTTTTAATTTGCAACCTGATGGAGGTCAGTATAGATGGACTAATAGAACAAGTCCCACACACTGCTAGAAGGCCAAATATTTTTTCAGAGCTAGATGCAGAAAAAATTATATTCAGTTTGCAACCTGATGGAGGTCAGTATAGATGGACTAATAGAACAAGTCCCACACACTGCTAGAAGCCCAATTATTTTTTCAGAGCTAGATGCAGAAAAAAATTATATTCAATTTGCAACCTGATGGAGGTCAGTATAGATGGACTAATAGAATGATGCTATGCCCAAAAGATTTTACTTCACTAGGTGCAGTAAAAAAATTGGTATTCTATACACAGGTGGTATATCTTGCAACACAGATAGGCTACTCCACTGACTAACACACTATGCAATAGGCCAAAAAGGATTAGCTTTGCTAGATTCAGCCAAATGCTGTGAAAAAAACTTGCACAGCACTGGCACAGACCTGCCTGGCAAAAACTGATAGGAACTGATGTAACCTAGTCCTGAAAAGGACTGCAATTACAATTAGTCTTTACTCCCACAATCTATCTATTTAAGAGCACAGACCTGCCTGATAAAAGTCGTAGGAAATGCTGTAACCTAGTCCTTAAAAGGACTGCAATCACAACTATTCCCTACTCCCAAGCTATCTGTAGATTTGTGCGAAAATTGGCTTGAAATTAACAAGGTATAGCGCACACAGCAACAGCGGTGCCATCTAACACGCAGCTGCAGCAGTGAGAAAATGGTGGCGACGGGGAAAATGGCTTGGTCTTATAGGGCAAGGACATGTGACATACACTGGCAATGACACATGCCCTTGCTTGTGTGAAAAAAAGCACTTCGCTCCGTGTGTGCACTGCTGATAGGATGACAGATTGCACCTCCCCACTGTAAATGTGGGAAAGAGAAAAAAAAATGGAGATCTTTATTATTCCTGCAGAGATCCACCCCCTGCCCCTCCCCCCACCCCGCTGTACACTCAAACTGCGTATTAACATTAATTTTCATCATTACTGAGAAAAAATCCAGTTATGATTTTGGTGCACGAACAGTTATCGAACATAACCTCGAACAGCCGAATTTTTCTCAAATCGTTCGTGTTCGCCGAACGGCTCGAACACCGCCCCCAAAACAGCTCGAATTTGAGATTGGCGAACAGTTCGAGTCGAACAACGCTCATCTCTAGTTCTGTGCTTCCCTAGTAATTCGGTCAAGAAGTGGGAACGAGAAGATGTGGCTGTTGGTTGTGGCACATTTTCACCTTGGCCACGGCCCCGTCCTCTGCACGAACCATCACCAGAACGTCCACTTCCACGTTCCTTGCCACGCGCCTTGCCCATTGTAAATGAATTAAAATAGCTTACACTTGCACTATCAATGGAAAAAGGGTAAGAAAGAGTAGATTAGAACCGTGGAAGAGGAAAACCACAGTTATTGTTTACTGGGGTATACCACACTTTTTTAAATAGAGATATTTGCGGCTGAACAGTGAGCGACACACTCAAACTGCTTTTTTTTTAGATACCAAAGGCCCAAAACTGGATAGTACAGCGATTTGACCCGTGGAACTGCGAAACCACACTGGGATGTCGGGCCTACACAAGACTATTTTCAACAGATATATTTTTGTGTCACAACAGTCAGGAGACACTACTGTTTTTCTTTACGGAAAAAACTACCAAAAGCTGAATAATAGAGATTTTTTACCGTGGGATGGCAAAACCACAGTTATTGTTTACTGGGGTATACCACACTTTTTTAAATAGAGATATTTGCGGCTGAACAGTGAGCGACACACTCAAACTGTTTTTTTTTTAGATACCAAAGGCCCAAAACTGGATAGTGTAGTGAGCTGACAGGCTCTGGCTGTTCTGTGATAATTGAGATAGAGCCTGTGACAGAAATGATTACGTAGGATGGTGTTGCCACCTTGTGGCCAGAGGTTGCACCTGCGCAGGGTGTGATGACAGAGAAAAAGACTGAGTCTCCTGTGTCCCGCCCTAGAGAGTCACGTGACCAGAGTGAGAAGCAGGAAAAAGCGCGCGGAGAGTCTGAGAGAGTCTGTGAAAAGAACCAGGACGGTGTGCAGGTCCTCATGTGTGCCTTAGAGGATACTCTCAACGTGGCTGCTGTTATCTGACATCTTTTCCTTGGAGGTTTCCCCAGTTTCCGCACTGCTGAAGGATTCAGCTGTTACACTCCCCACTACTGGAGTGTGGACTACACAAGGGAATCCACAAGAGCTGCTATCCAGATCAGAGAGACTGTTAGCGGGACCTCTGGCGAGAGGCCGAAGTATTCCTTCCTTTCAGCGAAATTTGTTGTTCCTGTTTTTTTTTCTTCGGCTGGGACGCCTTCCTGCAAAGACAGACAGGCCTGCGATGGGGGACACATCCTTCTGGAGTAAAGGACTGGTAACGTGTGAGTAGGGACAGTGAGGGTCAGCTTATAAGAACACGTTATTGCTGTGAACATTTACGGTTGTCATTTATTGTGTTCTGCTATGTTAAAAATGTATACAAGTAAAGATACGGTTATCAAGATAGAGTCTGTGTGTGGGGATCTTGCTGGGCCAGATCATAGATACCAACGCGCGGCCTTGCCCGCGGTCACTTCAATAGTACAGCGATTTGACCCGTGAAACTGCGAAACCACACTGGGATGTCGGGCCTACACAAGACTATTTTCAACAGATATATTTTTGTGTCACAACAGTCAGGAGACACTACTGTTTTTCTTTACGGAAAATTTACCAAAACCTGAATAATAGAGATTTTTTACCGTGTGATGGCAAAACCACAGATTTTGTTTACTGGGGTATACCACACTTTTTTAAATAGAGATATTTGCGGCTGAACAGTGAGCGACACACTCAAACTGCTTTTTTTTTAGATACCAAAGGCCCAAAACTGGATAGTACAGCGATTTGACCCATGGAACTGCGAAACCACACTGGGATGTCGGGCCTACACAAGACTATCTTCAACAGATATATTTTTGTGTCACAACAGTCAGGAGACACTACTGTTTTTCTTTACGGAAAAAGCTACCAAAAGCTGAATAATAGATATTTTTTACCGTGGGATGGCAAAACCACAGTTATTGTTTACTGGGGTATACCACACTTTTTTAAATAGAGATATTTGCGGCTGAACAGTGAGCGACACACTCAAACTGCTTTTTTTTTTAGATACCAAAGGCCCAAAACTGGATAATACAGCGATTTGACCCATGGAACTGCGAAACCACACTGGGATGTCGGGCCTACACAAGACTATTTTCAACAGATATATTTTTGTGTCACAACAGTCAGGAGACACTACTGTTTTTCTTTACGGAAAAAACTACCAAAACCTGAATAATAGAGATTTTTTACCGTGGGATGGCAAAACCACAGTTATTGTTTACTGGGGTATACCAGACTTTTTTAAATATATAGATTTGCGTCTGAACAGTGAGCTACACACTCAAACTGTTTTTTTTTTAGATACAAATGGCCCAAAATGGATAATACAGAGGTTTGAACCGTGGAAGTGCAAAACAACACTTCTGTTTCTCTAGCCTACACCAGACTATTTTCAACAGTTATATTTGTGTCTGAAAAATCAGAGACACGCTTTTTTTTTGGGGGAGGGGGGACACACCAAAAGGTTAATTAGACGGGTATTTGTACAGTGTGAAGGAGGAAAAAAAAAGGAGGATTTAGATGAAAAAAAAAGGATTTTTCCTGGCCCCCGACACCTGGTGCTAAGTCCAGCAATTTCAGCAACAGGAGCACACAGGACTGTAATGCAGCGTTTGCTGGTATAACCACTGTGTCTCCTATACAGCCTGCCTGCCTGGTATCTGGGATGGATATTAGTCCTGAAAAGGACTGTTTGTTTGTTCTGGCAGCCTTTTCAGACCCTACACTAACTACTTCGCAGTTTATATCTCTCCTTAAATCAGCAGCGCTGTCCCTACGCTGTCTAATCCGGAGCGACTGTGTCCAAGATGGCGGCGCCCGGTTTTAAATACTCGAGGTGACGCTGTGCGGCCAGCCAATCACTGTAATGCCCACAACCAACATGGCTGCAGCATTACAGTGACTGGCTGGCAATCCCTGCATGTTCATTGGCTCTGTAAAGAGCGCCAAACATGCAGGGCGGAGACCCGAGCTCCCGCCCGAGTAACCCGGAAATGCTCGGTGCTCGCCGAACATCCCGAGTAGCGTGATGCTCGGGCGAGTACCGAGCAGTGTCGAGCATGTTCTCTCAACACTACTCAGAACCAATCCTGTTAAGCATGCACCTCCTGGACCCAATTCTGGTATGCATGGCCTTGGCCTCTTCAGACCCAATACTGATATGCATGGCCCCCTCAGACCCAATACTGATATACATTCACCTAACAGACCCAATCCTGGTATACATGGCTCCCTCAGACCAAATTCTGGCATGCACTCCCCTCAGAACCAATCCAGGCATGCATGACCCCCTCAGATCCATTCCTAGTATGCATTGCTCCCTTAGACCCAATTATGGCATGCATTTCCCCCTCAGACCCAATTGTGGCAAGCATGCCCCCCTCAGACCCAATTCAGGCATGTATGGCCCCCTCAGACCCAATACTGGTATGCATGGCTCCCGCAGACCCAATCATGGCATGCATGGCCCCTTCAGTACCAATCCTGGTATGCAAGACCGTCTCAGACCCAATTCTGGCATGCATGGCCCCCTCAGACAAAATCCTAGCATGCATGACCTCCCCAGATCCAATCCTGGTATGCATGGACCTCTCAAACAATCCTGGCATGCATGGCCCCCCCGAACCCTTTCCTGGCATGCATGGCCCCCTCAGACCTAATCCTGGCATGAAAGGCCCCCCCATACCCACTCCTGGCAGGCATGCCCCCCTCAGACCTAATTCTGGTATGCATAGCCCCCTTACATCCAATCCTAATATGCAAATGCTTTACTCACAGTTCTCATCCAGGTCACTTGTGCGCAGGTAGGACCGCCCGAGCCGTGCTGCGTCCACCAGGCAAGGTGCTCGGTCAACCCCCAGGTAATTCCGGAGTGTGGCCCAGGACTCCCTTCTATTCCTTTCTCTGGCCGTGCCCCACCAGTGACACTACTTTTGTCCAGCTGCCTCGGGCCTTCTCTTGGGAGGGCTTCGTGCTCACTGCCCTGACCCTATGTGGTATGCCTTTCTAGTAGGTGTAGTGAGGGGTCGCACCAAGATATGATCGCGACCGCCGGTCCTTGGCTGAGGATTAGTCGCCTCGACCAACTTGGGATTCGGTACCCTGTTCTGCCAACCCGTCACCCGCAATCTCCTGGGCCTTTGGGGCTCCTTCTGCCTTCGTGTCTCTGGGCCTCTCTTGGTGTTCTGTTCCTTTCCTTCTTTCCTTTCTGTTCCTTTTCCTTCTCCTCTGGCTCTGGCCTTCACTCTAGGCCTGCCTCGTGGAGCTGGGCCCTGGCTGAGCCACAGCTCTCTGTCAGCCCTTTCTGGCTGAACTCCTTCTCTCAATCCTCTCCTCTGACTGTCTGACTCCTAAGATGGTGCCCACCTTATATACCTCCCTCTCTGTGTATGAGCCCAGGTGACTTGCAACCAATGGGCTCCTACCTATGCCCAGAGACCCAACCCCTATCTGCTCCTACATCAAAGGGTGTGCTTCCCCCTCCCCATTCCAGCCAGGGACAGATGCTGTCGTGCCTGCACTTTGGTCTCGTGGGAGCACCGTTGAGCTGTCCCCCGGAAATGGGGTGTGTGTGATGCATGCAGCCTACCGAGCCCTGTTCCACACTCCCTCCTTACCCGGGAGTGGAATACCACACCTCTGGGTGAGGTGCAATACCCCTGTAGCGGCCAAACCCTCGGGGCGCTACACCAGCTCTCACCTTTAATAAGCTATTCCAAGGGTGAGAGCTGGCTACAGAAATTCATAGAAGTCCCGATAGCAGCTCTCACATTTAATAAGCTATTCTGAGGGTGAGAGCTGGCTACAGAAATTCATAGTAGTCCCAGTAGCCAGCTCTCACCTTTAATAAGCTATTCCGAGGGTGAGAGCTGGCTACAGAAATTCATAGAAGTCCCAGTAGCCAGATCTCACCTTTACTAAGCTATTCTGAGGGTGAGAGCTGGCTACAGAAATTCATAGAAGTCCCAGTAGCCAGCTCCCACCTTTAATAAGCTATTCCGAGGGTGAGAGCTGGCTGCAGAAATTCATAGTAGTCCCAGTAGCCAGCTCTCACCTTTAATAAGCTATTCCGAGGGTGAGAGCTGGCTACAGAAATTCATAGAAATCCCGGTAGCCAGATCTCACCTATAATAAGCTATTCCGAGGGTGAGAGCTGGCTACAGAAATTCATAGAAGTCCAATAGCCAGCTCTCACCTTTATTAAGGTATTCTGAGGGTGAGAGCTGGCTACAGAAATTCATAGAAATCCCAGTAGCAAGATCTCACCTTTAATAAGCTATTTCGAGGGTGAGAGCTGGCTACAGAAATTCATAGAAATCCCAGTAGCCGGCTCTCACCTTTAATAAGCTATTCCGAGGGTAAGAGCTGGCTACAGAAATTCATAGAAGTCCAAGTAGCCAGCTCTCACCTTTACTAAGCTATTCCAAGGGTGAGAGCTGGCTACAGAAATTCATAGAAATCCCAGTAGCCAGATCTAACCTTTACTAAGCTATTCCGAGGGTGAGAGCTGGCTACAGAAATTCATAGAAGTCCCAGTAGCCAGCTCTCACCTTTAATAAGCTATTCCGAGGGTGAGAGCTGGCTACAGAAATTCATATTAGTCCCAGTAGCCAGCTCTCACCTTTAATAAGCTATTCCGAGGGTGAGAGCTGGCTACAGAAATTCATAGAAGTCCCGGCAGCCGGCTCTCACCTTTAATAAGCTATTCCAAGGGTGAGAGCTGGCTACAGAAATTCATAGTAGTCCCAGTAGCCAGCTCTCACCTTTACTAAGCTATTCTGAGGGTGAGAGCTGGCTACAGAAATTTATTGAAGTCCCAGTAGCCAGCTCTCACCTTTAATAAGCTATTCCGAGGGTGAGAGCTGGCTACAGAAATTCATAGTAGTCCCAGTAGCCGGCCCTCACCTTTAATAAGCTATTCCGAGGGTGAGAGCTGGCTACAGAAATTCATAGAAATCCCAGTAGCCAGCTCTCACCTTTAATAAGCTATTCCGAGGGTGAGAGCTGGCTACAGAAATTCATAGAAGTCCCGATAGCCAGTTCTCACCTTTACTAAGCTATTCCGAGGGTGAGAGCTGGCTACAGAAATTCATAGAAGTCCCAGTAGCCGGCTCTCACCTTTAATAAGCTTTTTCGAGAGTGAGAGCTGGCTACAGAAATTCATAGAAGTCCCGGTAGCCAGCTCTCTGACAAGCCCAGGGGATGGGGGATGACTCGGTTACCCGGGCCTTTAGCCTTAAGGAGGTCGCGGTGGTCGGCTCCCGGGCCCGTACTCTGGGGTCTTGTGTCACCCTGGCCTGGATGCCACAAGTGTAATTAAAGCTGTGTCTGAGAGCAAGGGGGAGGTTCTCTAGTCAGGGGAACATTAGCATGCAGTACCTCCTGTCTCAGGCCAGTAGGGGGAGCAGGCTGCCCCTATAAAAGCTGGTGCTGGGGGCAGGGTTAGGGAGAACTTGAAGGCCTGTCTCAGGACTGAGACTTGTCGCAGAGCAGAGCAGGGACAGAAAGTTGTATTGCACCTAAGAGGAAGTGTGGCAGGAGGAGAGCCACAAGCCAGAGACAAGAGGCGAAGAGAGCCTGTCTTGGCAGAAAGAGGACTTAATTTACCAGACTTTGGTGTCTGAGGCTGGAAGGATTCCACATCCTCCAGCAGATAACCAGTCCGCAAGGGACTGTATATTCCTTGGCCTAAGAAGCCTGGAGGCCCTGCCACAACCGAAGGGACCAGCAAAGCCGTACAAGGCTGGGAGCAGAAAGGAACCCACGTCGCAGGCCATACAGGCGAGAATACACGGAAAGCTCGGAAACGTGGGCTGTCACCCTATAACGAGGAGATAGCCAGAAGGAGCACAGAAAGCACGGTAGGCCTACACCCTCACCCTGACCAGGGCCAATTTCCCCGTTGCTCTCAGACATCCAGGTCCCCTCATAGCTGGGACTGTTTGTGGGTCAATTTACCTGTTCTAGTAAAGACCCTGGACTGCAACCTGTTGTCTGCGTGCTCCTTGCTCCTCCAGCACTATCAGCACTGGGACTCTCACTACCATCACTCCCAACATCCACTACAATGCCTTGGGGCCGCACTCTTCCCGTGGGGAGTCACACCATCCCAGCTGCATACATCATCAGCCCCAGCGGTCTGCCTTGCAGCGGCGGTTCCTAATGACCGCAAATCCACGGGTGGCGTAGTCGGACATAAACATCAGCACATAACGGACTACCACTGGCCTGACCACCCTGAGCCACGGAACCGGGTTGCCACTACTACTCCCATCGTTCCCCTACTGCCCGGATCCGAGTGCCCCACGGCCCAGGCGGCGAGTCAGCTTTGGCGTAGTCAGCAGGATTGCAACCAACCCGCCACAAACGGGTATTGCGTGCCTGAAAGAGACTTTGCACTTACCTGAAAAGAGGTTTCCCGCCGTCCGGAGCCGTTTCCCGCCATTTCCAGCCGTCTCCCGCCATCTTCCATCGGTTCCCGCCATCTTCAGGACGCCGCACGGGAAGAAGAGGTGCGTGGACGTCCAAAGCGCGCGAGACCCGAAGCTCCGCCCCACGCACTGATGCTGCGCAAGTTCCTGGAAGGGAGAGAGAGCGACGCTGACGTCATCAGGACGCGACGCAAGGTCCTCATCCAGAGCAGCAGCAGCGGAGCCACGGCCTACAGAAGAGGATCGTCGGAAGGTAGGCCACGCTTAACTAGGGGGGAGGAAGATGTCGGATACAGAGGCGCCCACTACCACCAACGCAGCTGCAGCAGCGGTGATGCCCTTTTCCCTGCCCTACATCCCTGGAGCGGCCTGGCTGCCCAAGTACTCAGGGGAGCCCCATGCCCTAACTGACTTTAAGGAAAGGCTGTACAGTTTGTTCCAGGTTTACCCCCTGACAGAGGAACAGAAGGTCAGCATATTGACCGGGCAGTTAACTGGCGCAGCCCAGAGGGAGGTAAAATCATGGCCCACTGAGGAGAAAAGGACTGTAAAGGGTATTCTGGCCCGGCTGTGGGGTACCTTTGACACACGTACCTCCGCTGAGATTAAAATGAGGTTCTATGGATGTAAGCAGCGGGCACAGGACAGCATCAGACACTATGCCCTAAATCTGCAGGAAGCCTTGAGGGCTATTCAACAAACTGACCCTGGCAGTGTGCAGGAAACGGATAAGCTGCTAACAGAACAATTCATAGAAGGTCTGCTGTCTAGCGCCCACAGGGCCCAACTGCGCCTCATGTTCTTTCAGAACCCCGACCTGACCTTTGGCCAATTTAAGGACAGGGCCATAAGGGTGCTCCATGAATCTGTAACCAGTGGCGCTATAAACCCCCGGCGCCCTGCTCTCACCTACCACCGGGAGACGGCACCCTCCTCTATGGACCCCGTGGGGGCTGATGCACAGGCCCTGAACCAAGTCCCGTCGAAAGACCTGCACCACCAAGTCCAGGAGCTGACCAGGAGCGTCGCGGCATTGACCAGGACTGTCCAGGCGTTGCAAGTGGACTCGTCAAGACCCATCGAGCTGGCTTCAAGTCCGGAGGATGTCCCGTGGCGTCGACAGAGGAGGATCCCGTCGTTCCGAGGGAGGCCCACAGACCTCTACGCAGAGGATGGACAGCCCATTTGCCGTCGATGCAACCAGCAAGGACACATTTCCAGGTACTGTAATTTAAACGGGTCCAACCTGGGGCAGAGGGCCAACCCCCAGGCATAAGATCACCAGGCCCTTACAATTGGCGTAATAAGTACGTTGGGGGGCGCCCGGTTTTACCTGTGGTGCTGGACGGTATCCCCATGAGCGCCTTGCTGGATACTGGGTCGCAAGTAACCACTATCCCTTATGTACTTTTTAAGCAGTATTGGACTGATGCTGATATCACACGGTATCCAGACAGTAACTTGAGCATCATCGCCAGTAATGGCTTACCCGTGCCGCAGATGGGGTTCAAGGAGATGACCATTAAAATTGGTAAAGTTGAACTACCGGCACAGGGAGTAATTATTGTGGACATTGACCGACGTGAAAGTCACCCTAAAATAACTGTGGGTACTAACGTAATTGAAAATTGTCTTTCAGAGGTAATTGTAATTCTACAACAGGTGGCGGTGAATGCTAGTTCCAGCCAACAGAGAGTCCTCAACAAGGAGATAAAAGCCCTGGTGAGACGGCAGCAGGTAGAACTGTCTGGTGGTGAGATCGGTAGCGTAAGACTGAGTGACCCATTCCCCATTTCCATGCCTCCCAAAAGTGAAATGATGATCTGGTGTCGGACTGCAATCGGGTTGAGAGGTAGTGACTACCAAGCCATGGTAGAACCCGTGTACTCAGACAGCAGGCCCACCATTTTGACCTCCCGGGGGGTGGTTGATGTCCGTCATGGGAGGGTGCCCATCCGCATCCTCAACATTGGGGAGAGGGAAGTACACTTACCCAGGTACGCTACACTCGCCAAACTGTTTGTTGTCGAACACAAAGCTATCAGGGCCGTGGAACCCTTGCCTCCATCTCCACAGGCGGAGGGTAATGGCTCCCAGAAACAAAAGGAGGACTGGTGCCAGAAACTCCATGTGGGCGCTGACTCCACTCCCCTGCACCAAAAGCAAGGAGTCTACCAGGTGGTACAGGAGTACGAGAGAGTCTTTAGTAAGCACCCGCTAGACTTCGGCAGAGTAAAAGGGATAGAACACCACATCCCCACAGGGAGCCACCCACCAATAAAAGAGAGGCACAGACCTGTACCCCCTGCACATTATCAGAACGCAAAGGGCATGCTAAGAGAGATGAGAGAAGCTGGGGTCATTAGAGACAGCTGTAGCCCCTGGGCAGCCCCCTTGGTTCTGGTCAAAAAGAAAGACGGCACCATGAGAATGTGCATAGACTATAGACAAATCAACCGTATCACCCACAAAGACGCATACCCGCTGCCTAGAATAGAGGAGTCTTTAGCCGCACTAAAATCAGCTAACTTCTTTTCTACTTTGGACCTTACTAGCGGGTACTGGCAGGTTCCTGTGGCAGAGGCTGACAAGGAGAAGACCGCCTTCACCACCCCGATGGGACTGAGTGAGTTCAACTGTATGCCCTTCGGGCTCTGCAATGCACCAGGGACCTTCCAGCGGCTGATGGAATGCTGTCTAGGGCACCGAAACTTCGAGACAGTCCTCCTTTACCTGGACGATGTGATCGTCTATTCGAAAACCTACGAGGACCATCTAAAGCACCTGGCCGAGGTGTTCGAAGCCCTGGCAGGCTATGGCCTGAAGGTGAAACCATCGAAGTGTCACCTGCTGAAACCAAAGGTCCAGTAACTAGGGCACGTGGTAAGTGCGGAAGGAGCAGCCCCCGACCCTGACAAGGTCACGGCAATCAAGAGCTGGCCAAGCCCCTGGAACATCAAAGAGATGAGACAGTTTCTCGGGTTGGTAGGCTACTACCGAAGGTTTATCCCCGGGTTCACTAAGATGGCAGCTCCTATGCAGGACCTCCTGATCGGACAGTCTAAGTCCAGAAGTCAAAAGCCACCCTTCAAGTGGGATAAACCGGAAGAGGAGTCCTTCCGCCAGTTGAAGATGGCCCTCACGGGGGATGAGATCCTGGCCTACCCTGATTATGGTCAGCCTTTCATTCTCCACACAGACGCCAGTAATGTGGGACTGGGAGCCGTACTGTTCCCAAAACCAACAGGGCAGAGAAAGGGTGATCGCGTACGCCAGCCAGAAGCTGAGGCCCACCGAGAGGAACCCGGAGAATTACAGCTCCTTCAAGCTAGAATTCTTGGCGGTGGTGTGGGCCGTGACGGAACACTTCAAGCATTACCTGGCCTCCGCAAAGTTCACCGTGTACATGGACAACAACCCGTTGACACAACTGGACAATGCAAGACTGGGTGCCCTAGAACAGCGGTGGATGGCCCGTCTCTCCAACTATGACTTTGTGATCAAGTTCCGGGCCGGCAAAACCAATGCCAACGCTGACGCTCTATCAAGGATGCCTCACTTCCCCAATGGAGGCGAAGACCCAGAAGAGCTGGAGGAGGTAGAACTCCCCGCATTTCACCGGTATGGAGCCGCTCAACACTCCCACCGCGTGAAGGAGGAGGATCTAACAACCGTGATGATCAATCCCCTACCTCACCACAGCTGGGCCGAGACCGAAGATAGTGACCCTGCCATCCGCCTGGTGAAAGATCTGCTGACCCAGGAAGACGTTTGGTCTGAGGGGGCCATGTATGCCAGTATTTTGTCTGAGAAGGCCGTGAATACCAGGATTAGGTCTGACGGGGCCATGCATACCAGTATTGAGGGTGTGGGAGCCATACATGCCAGGATTGGGCCTGAGAGGCCCATGCATACCAGGACTGGATTTGAGGAGGCGATGCCTGCCAGGATTGCGTCTGAGGGGGCCATGTATGTCAGGATTGGGTCTGAGGGAGGCGTGCATACCAAGATTGGTATTGAGGGGGACGTGCATACCAGGATTGGTTCTGAGGGGTCAATGCATGCCAAGATTGGGTCTGAGGGGGCCAAGCATGCCAGGGTTGGATCAGACGGGGCCATGAATGCCAGAATTGGGTCTGAGGGGGCCATGCATGCCATGATTGGTCTGATTGGCCATGCATGCCAGGATTGCATCTGAGAAGGAAGTGCATGCCAGAATTGGGTCTGAGGGAGCCATGCATATCAGGAATGGATCTGGGGGGGCTATACATGACAGGATTGCCTCTGAGGGGGCCATACATAACAGGATTGGGTCTGAGGGGGCCATGCATTCCAAGATTGGGTATGAAGGGTCCATGCACACCAGAAATGGGTCTGAGAGGGCCATGTATGCCAGGATAGGGTCTGAGGGGGGCATGTATGCCAGGATTAGGTCTGAGGGGGGCATGCATACCAGGAATGGGTCTGGAGATGCCATGCATGCCAGAATCGGGTCTAAGGGGTTCATGCATGCCAGTATTGAGTCTGTGGGGCCATGCATGCCAGGATTGGGTTTGAGACGGTCATGCATACCACGATTGGTACTGAAGGGGCCATGCATGCCAGGATTGGGTCTGAGGGAGCCATGCATGTCAGAATTAGGTCTGAAGGGGCCATGCATGCCAGAATTGGGTATGAGGGGGAAGTGCATGCCATAATTGGCTCTGAGGGAGCCATGCATACTAGGAATGGATCTGAGGGGGTCATGCATTCCAGGATTGGGTCTACGTGGGCAATGCATGCCAGGATTGGTTCTGCGGGGGTCTTGCATGCAAGGATTAGGTCTGAGGGGGCAATGCATGCCAGGATTTGGTCTGAGGGGGCCATGTATGCCAGGATTTTGTCTGAGAAGGCAGTGAAGACCAGGATTGGGTCTGACGGGGCCATGCATACCAGTATTGAGTCTGTGGTGGTCATGCATGCCAGGATTGGGCTTGAGAGGACCATGCATACCAGGATTGGATCTGAGGAGGAGGCCATGCATGCCAGGATTGCGTCTGAGGGGGCCATGCATGCCAGTATTGAGTCTGAGAGGGACATGCATGTCAGGATTGGGTCTGAGGGGGCCTTGCATACCAGGAATAGGTCTTTGGGCCATGCTTGCCAGGATTAGGTCTGAGGGGGCCATGCATGTCAAAATTGTGTCTAAGGAGGTTATGCATGCCAGGATTGGATCTGAGGGGGCCATGCATGTCAGGATTCGGACTGAGGGTGCCATTCATACCAGAATTCGGTCCGGGATTTGCATGAATACCAGTATTGGGTCTGAGGGGGGCGAGCATACCAGGATTGGTTCTGAGGGGGACGTGCATAACAGGATTGGTTCTGAGGGGTCAATGCATGCCATGATTGGGTCTGAGGGGGCCATGCATGCCAGGATTGGATCAGAGGGGGCCATGAATTCCAGAATTGGGTCTGAGGGGGCCATGCATGCCATGATTGGTCTGATTGGCCATGCATGCCAGAATTGGGTCTGAGAAGGAAGTGCATGCCAGAATTGGGTCTGAGGGAGCCATGCATACCAGGAATGGATCTGGGGGGGCCATACATGACAGGACTGGCTCTGAGGGGGCCATATATAACAGTATTGGGTCTGAGGGGGCCATGTATTCCTAAATTGGATTTTTGGGGGTCATGCTTGCCCGTATTGACTCTGAGGGGGTGATGCATGCCAGAATTTGGTCTGAATGGGCCATGCATATCAGGAATGGGTCAGGGGGGCCATGTATGTCAGGATAGGGTCTTATTGGGTCAAGCATGCCAGTATTGAGTCTGTGGGGGCCATGCATGCCAGTATTGGGTCTGAGAGAACCATGATTGTCAGGATTGGGTCTGAGGGGGCCATGGATACCAGGATTGGGTCTGAGTGGGCCACGGATACCAGGATTGGGTCTGAGTGGGCCATGCATACCAGGATCTGGTCTGTTAGGTGAATGTATAACAGTATTGGGTCTGAAGGGGCCATACGTACCAGGATTGGGTCCAGGAGGTGCATGCTTATCAGTATTGGGTCTGAGGGCTCCATGCATACCAGGATTGGGTCTGAGAGGGCCATGGTTGCCAGTATTGGGTCTCAGGGTGCCATGCATGTCAGGATTGGGTCTGAGGGGGGCCATGCATGCCAGGATTGGACCTAAGGGGGCCATACATGCCAGGATTTGGTCTTAAGGTGCCATGCATACCAGGATTGGATCCGGGAGGTGCTTGCATACCAGTGTTGAGTATGAGGGGGTCATGCATTCCAGGATTGGTTCTGGGAGGGCCATGCAAGCCAGGATTGCGTCCGAAGGAGCCAAAGATGCCAGGATTGGGTCTTAGGGGCCATGCATGCCAGAATTGAATCTGAGACGGCCATGCATACCAGGATTGGTACTGAGGTGGCCATGCATGCCAGGATTGGGTCTGAGGGAGCCAAGCATACCAGGAATGGATCTGATGGGGTTATGCATGCTAGGATTGGGTCTGAGGGGGCCATATATAACAGGATTGGTTCTGAGGGGGCCATGCATTCCAGGATTGGGTGTCAGGTGGCCATGCATTCCAGCATTGGGTATGAGGGGGCCATGCATGCCAGGATTGGGTTTGAGTGGAGTGCATGCCGGAATTTGGTCTGAGGGAGCCATGCATACCAGGATTGGGTCTGTTAGGTGAATGTATATCAGTATTGGGTCTGAGGGGGACATGCATATCAGGATTGGGTCTGAAGGGGCCATGCATACAGGGATTGGGTCCAGGAGGTGCATGCTTACCAGTATTGGTTTTAAGGGGTCCATGCATACCAGGATTGGGTCTGTGAGGGCCATGGTTGCCAGTATTGGGTCTGAGGGGGCCATGCATGCCAGGATTGGATCAGAGGGGGCCATGAATGCCAGAATTGGGTCTAAGGGGGTCATGCATGCCATGATTGGTCTGATTGGCCATGCATGCCAGGATTGGGTCTGAGAAGGAAGTGCATGCCAGAATTGGGTCTGACGGAGCCATACATACCAAGAATGGATCTGGGGGGGGCATACATGACAGGATTGGCTCTGAGGGGGCCATACATAACAGGATTGGGTCTGATGGGACCACGCATTCCAAGATTGGATTTTTGGGGGTCATGTTTGCTAGTATTGAGTCTGAGGGGGCGATGTATGCCAGAATTTGGTCTGAATGGGTTATGCATATCAGGAATGGGTCAGGGGGGCCATGCATGTCAGGATAGGGTCTGATTGGGTCAAGCATGCCAGTATTCAGTCTGTGGGGGCCATGCATGCCAGTATTGGGTCTGAGAGGGACATAATTGACAGGATTGGGTCTGAGGGAGCCAAGCATACCAGGATTAGGTGTGAGGGGACCATACATTTAAAGATTGGGTCTGAGGTCTGAGTGGGCCATGCATACCAAGATTGGGTCTGAGTGGGTCATGCATGCCAGGATTGGGTCTGAGTGGAGTGCATGCCAGAATTTGGTCTGAGGGAGCCATGCATACCAGGATCGGGTCTGTTAGGTGAATGTATATCACTATTGGGTCTGAGGGGGCCATGCATATCAGGATTGGGTCTGAAGGGGCCATGTGTACCAGGATTGGGTCCAGGAGGTGCATGCTTACCAGTATTGGTTCTGAGGGGTCCATGCATAACAGGATTGGATCTGAGAGGGCCATGGTAGCCAGTATTGGGTCTTAGGGGGCCATGCATGCCAGGATTGCGTCTGAAGGGGGCCATGCATGCCAGGATTGAACCTGAGGGGCCATGCATGCCAGGATTTGGTCTTATGGTGCCATGCATACCAGGATTGGATCCGGGATGTGCTTGCATACCAGTATTGAGTATGAGGGGGCCATGCATTCCAGGATTGGGTCTGGGAGGGCCATGCATGCCAGGATTGCGTCAGAGGGAGCCAAAGATGCCAGGATTGGGTCTGAGGGGCCATGCATGCCAGAATTGGATCTGAGACGGCCATGCATACCAGGATTCGTACTGAGCTGGCCAAGCATGCCAGCATTTGGTCTGAGGGAGCCAAGCATACCAGGAACGGATTTGATGGGGTCATGCATGCTAGGATTGGGTCTGAGGGGGCCATACATAACAAGATTGGTTCTGAGGGGGCCATGCATGCCAGGATTGGGTGTCAGGGGGCCATGCATTCCAGCATTGGGTATGAGGGGGCCATGCATTCCAGCATTGGGTCTGAGTGGGCCATGCATGCCAGGATTGGGTCTGAGTGAAGTGCATGCCAGAATTTGGTCTGAGGGAGCCATGCATACCAGGATTTGGTCTGTTAGGTGAATGTATATCAGTATTGGGTCTGAGGGGGCCATGCATACCAGGATTGTGTCTGAAGGGTCCATGCGTACCGGGATTGGGTCCAGGAGGTGCATGCTTACCAGTATTGGTTGTGAGGGGTCCATGCATAATAGGATTGGGTCTGAGAGGGCCATGGTTGCCAGTATTGAGTCTTAGGGGCCATGCATGCCAGAATTGGGTAAAAGGGGGCCATGCATGCCAAGATTTTGTCTGAGGGGGCCATGCATACCAGAATTGGGTCTGAGACGGTCTTGCATACCAGGATTGGTACTGAAGGGGCCATGCATGCCATGATTGGTTCTGAGGGAGCCATGCATACCAGTATTGGGTCTGAGGGGGCCATGCATGCTTGAATTGGGTCTGAGGGGGGCATGCATGCCACAATTGGGTCTGAGGGGGAAGTGCATGCCATAATTGGGTCTGAGGGAGCCATGCATACTAGGAATGGATCTGAGGGGGTCATGCATGCCTGGATTGGCTCTGAGGGGGCCATACATAAAAGGATTTTGTCTGAGGGGGCCATGCATTCCGGTATTAAGTCTACAGGGCAATGCATGCGAGGATTGGTTCTGCAGGGGTCTTGCATGCAAGAATTAGGTCTGAGGGGGCTATGCATGCCAGGATTTGGTCTAAGGGGACCATATATGCCAGGATTTTGTCTGAGAAGCCCGTGAAAACCAGGATTGGGTCTGAGGGGGTCATGCATACCAGTATTAAGTCTGTTGGGGCAATGCATGCCAGGATTAGGCCTGAGAGGCATATGCATGCCAGGATTGGATCTGAGGGGCAATGCTTGCCAATATTGGGTTTGAAGGGGCCATGCATACCAGGAATGGGTCTGGGGGGGGCCATGCATGCCAGGATAGGGTCTGAGGGGGCCATGCATGACAGGATTGGGTCTGAGAGGCCCATGCCTACCAGGAATGGGTCTGGAGGGGCCATGAATGACAGAATAGGACCTGATGGAGGCATGAATGCCAGTATTGAGTCTGTGGGGGCCATGCATGCCAGGATTGGGTTTGAGACGGTCATGCATACCACGATTGGTTCTGAAGGGGCCATGCATGAGAGGATTGCGTCAGAGGGAAACATGCATACCAGGATTGGATCTGAGGGGGCCATGCATGCCTGAATTGGGTCTGAGGGGGCCATGCATGCCAGAATTGGGTCTGAGGGAGCCATGCATACTAAGAATGGATCTGAGGGGGTCATGCATGTCTGGATTAGCTCTGAGGGGGCCATAGATAACAGGATTGGGTCTAAGGGGCCATGCATTCCAGGATTGGTTCTGCGGGGGCCATGCTTGCCAGGATTGGGTCTGAGGTGGCCATGCATGCTAGGATTGGATCTGAGGGGGCCGTGCATGTCAGGATTCGGTCTGAGGGTACCATTCATACCAGAATTGGGTCCGGGAGGTGCTTGAATACCAGTATTGGTCCTGAGGGGGGCATGCATACCAGGATTGATTCTGAGGGGGACGTGCATACCAGGTTTGGTTCTGAGGGGTCCATGCATGCCAATATTGAGTCTGTGGGGGCCATGCATGCCAGGATTGGTCCTGAGAGGCCATGCATACCAGGATTGGATCTGAGGGGGCCATGCATGTCATTATTGGGTCTGAGAGGGACAGGATTGTCAGGATTGGGTCTGAGGGGGCCAAGCATACCAGGATTAGGTCTGAGGGGGCCATGTATGCCAGGATTAGGTCTGAGAGAGCCATACATGCCATGATTGGGTCTGAGGAGGGCTTGCATGCGAGGATTGGGTCTGGGGGAGGCCATGCATGCCAGGATTGGACCTGAGGGGGCCATGCATGCCAGGATTCTGTCTGATGGTGCCATGCATACCAGGATTGGATCCGGGTGGTGCTTGCATACCAGTATTGGGTCTGAGGGGGCCATGCATGCCAGGATTGGGTCTGGGGGGGCTATGCATGCCAGGATTGGGTCAGAGGGAGCCATAGATGCCAGTATTGGGTCTGAGGGGGCCATGCATGCCAGAATTGGGTCCAGGAGGTACATGCTTACCAGGATTGGATCTGAGGGGTCCATGCATACCAGGAATGGGTATGAGTGGGCCATGATTGCCAGTATTGGGTCTGCGGGAGCCATGCATGCCAGAATGGAGTGTAAGAGGGCCATGCATGCCATGATTTTGTCTGAGTGGGCAATGCATGCCAGAATTGGGTCTGAGATGGTCATGCATACCAGGATTGGATCCGGGTGGTGCTTGCATACCAGTATTGGGTCTGAGGGGGACATGCATGCCAGGATTGGGTCTGGGGGGCCATGCATGCCAGGATTGGGTCAGAGGGAGCCATAGATGGCAGTATTGGGTCTGAGGGGGCCATGCATGCCAGGATTGGGTCTGAGGGAGCCATGCATACCAGGATTGGATCTGAGGGGGCCATGCATGTCAGAATTGGGTCTGAAGGGGAAGTGCATGCCAGAATTGGGTCTGCGGGAGCCAAGCATACCATGAATGGATCTGAGGGGGTCGCGCATGCCAGGATAGGTTCTGAGGGGACTATACATAACATTATTGGTTCTGAGGGGGCCATGTACTCCAGCATTGGGTATGAGGGGGCCATGCATGCCATGATTGGGTCTGAGGGGAGTGCATGCCAGAATTGGGTCTGAGGGAGCCATGTATACCAGGATTGGGTCTGTTAGGTGGATGTACAGTACAGACCAAAAGTTTGGACACACCTTCTCATTTAAAGATTTTTCTGTATTTTCATAACTATGAAAATTGTCCATTCACACTGAAGGCATCAAAACTATGAATTAACACATGTGGAATTATATACTTAACAAAAAAGTGTGAAACAATTGAAAATATGTCTTATATTCTAGGTTCTTCAAAGTAGCCACCTTTTGCTTTGATGACTGCTTTGCACGCTCTTGGCATTCTCTTGATGAGCTTCAAGAGGTAGTCACCGGAAATGGTTTTCACTTCACAGGTGTGCCCTGTCAGGTTTAATAAGTGGGATTTCTTGCCTTGTAAATGGGGTTGGGACCATCAGTTGTGTTGTGCAGAAGTCTGGTGGATACACAGCTGATAGTCCTACTGAATAGACTGTTAGAATTTGTATTATGGCAAGAAAAAAGCAGCTAAGTCAAGAAAAACTAGTGGCCATCATTCCTTTAAGAAATGAAGGGCAGTCAGTCTGAAAAATTGGGAAAACTTTGAAAGTGTCACCAAGTGCTGTTGCAAAAACCATCAAGCGCTACAAAGAAACTGGCTCACATGAGGACCGCCCCAGGAAAGGAAGACCAAGAGTCACCTCTGCTTCTGAGGATAAGTTTATTCGAGTCACCAGCCTCAGAAATCGCAGGTTAACAGCAGCTCAGATTAGAGACCAGGACAATGCCACACAGAGTTCTAGCAGCAAACACATCTCTACAACAACTGTTAAGAGGAGACTTTGTGCAGCAGGCCTTCATGGTAAAATTGCTGCTAGGAAACCACTGCTAAGGACAGGCAACAACCAGAATAGACTTGTTTGGGCTAAAGAACACAAGGAATGGACATTAGACCAGTGGAAATCTGTGCTTTGGTCTGATGAGTCCAAATTTGAGATCTTTGGTTCCAACCACCGTGTCTTTGTGCGACGCAGAAAAGGTGAACGGATGGACTTTACATGCCTGGTTCCCACCGTGAAGCATGGAGCAGGAGGTGTGATGGTGTGGGGGTGCTTTGCTGGTGACACTGTTGGAGATTTATTCAAAATTGAAGGCATACTGAACCAGCATGGCTACCACAGCATCTTGCAGCGGCATGCTATTCCATCCGGTTTATGTTTAGTTGGACCATCATTTATTTTTCAACAGAACACTGACCCCAAACACACCTCCAGACTGTGTAAGGGCTATTTGACTAAGAAGGAGAGTGATGGGGAGCTACGCCAGATGACCTGGCCTCCACAGTCACCAGACCTGAACCAAATCGAGATGGTTTGGGGTGAGCTGGACCGCAGAGTGAAGGCAAAAGGGCCAACAAGTGCTAAGCATCTCTGGGAACTCCTACAAGATTGTTGGAAGACCATTTTCGGTGACTACCTCTTGAAGCTCATCAAGAGTGTGCAAAGAAGTCATCAAAGCAAAAGGTGGCTACTTTGAAGAACCTAGAATATAAGACATATTTTCAGTTGTTTCACACTTTTTTGTTAAGTATATAATTCCACATGTGTTAATTCATAGTTTTGATGCCTTCAGTGTGAATGTTCAATTTTCATAGTCATGAAAATACAGAAAAATCTTTAAATGAGAAAGCGTGTCCAAACTTTTGATCTGTACTGTATATCAGTATTGGGTCTGAGGGGACCATGCATATCAGTATTGGGTCTGAAGAGGCCATTGTAAGGCGGCGGTGTTCACACCATGCAGTAACTGAGGCAGTGACCCAAGCAAGTCCAACTTAAACAGCTTTTATTCAGCAACTCACGGTTAAACAGAAAGTCCTCCGGTTCGCAGCCGGGTTAACATGAGTCCATAAACAATGGTTGCCGGGGACAACGGCCACGCCGGGCCGCGCAGAGCCTGACAGGTGCAGAGCCTTCCTAGGTGGTGGTTCAGCCACACTCAGCCCTGCTGAGCTTTCCTGCTGTGCTCCTAGCAGGTTGCAACATAGAACAACACTAATCCTTAATGCAGGAGTTTTAAAGGACCTGTGGCAAGAGCCACTGGAAAACCCGGGTTGGAGGGAGGAGGCCGCCCCACTGCCTCCTGTGACCTCCTCCAAGAAATGAAGGCCCTGCCGGGTTTTACTTAATCTGCCTTAGCCAGGTAGTCTGACCAGGTCATTGCTCACCTTCATTCCTGCATTGCAGCCGCAGCTGTGTCTGTGACTGCAATGCACTCCAATGGATTTTAATAGGTCTCTGTACACATTCTGGGGGATATATAACGTCCCTCGTATACGATCCCAGTCACTGCCTCACATATCCCCCCCCTCTGTTCAAACTTGTGGGGTTGAACATTTGCCACCATACAGGGTGCCCGGGACAGGGCATCTGCGTTTCCCTGCGACTTCCCAGGGCGATGTTCTACCGAGAAACTGAAATTTTGCAGTGACAGGAACCACCTAGTGACTCGCGCATTCCTCTCCTTAGCATTCCTCATCCATACCAAGGGTGAGTGGTCTGTCACCAAGTGGAACTGACGCCCGAGTAAATAATAACGTAGTGATTCCAAGGCCCACTTAATAGCCAAACACTCCTTCTCTACCACGCTATAGTTTTTTTCTGCCGGGACAAGTTTTCTACTCAAGTAGGTGACCGGGTGCTCTTCACCATTCACTTTTTGTGACAATACCGCCCCTAGGCCTACCTCCGAGGCATCTGTCTGTACAATGAAGGTTTCCTTGAAGTTGGGGCTGATGAGGACCGGCTGTCCACACAGGGCCAACTTCATGGACTGAAAAGCTTCTTCTGCCTGAGGGTTCCACCGAACCATTACCGATTTTTTTCCCTTCAAGAGATCGGTCAGGGTCGCCGTTCGCCCAGCAAAATTAGGTATAAACCGGCGGTAATACCCAAGGATGCCAAGGAATGCCCTCACCTGTTTTGTACTTGACGGTTTAGGCCAGTTTTTTATAGCCTCAACTTTATTGATTTGGGGCTTGATAGCACCTCGGCCTATCACATACCCCAAATATCGGGCTTCCTCTAGCCCTATCGCACATTTTTTTGGGTTTGCCGTTAACCCTGCAGCTCTGAGAGAATCCAGCACCGCTTGTACCTGTGTTAGGTGCGTATGCCAGTCGGTGCTAAAGATGATTACATCATCTAGATACGCGGACACGTACTCCTGATGAGGCTTGAGCACTATGTCCATCAACCTCTGGAATGTAGCTGGGGCCCCATGTAACCCAAAAGGTAAGACCACATAGTGATATAGACCCTCTGGAGTTACGAAGGCAGTCTTTTCCTTCGCTGAATCTGTGAGAGGTACCTGCCAGTAACCCTTGGTAAGATCGAGCGTGGTAAAGTACTGGGCCTGCCCCAGTCTCTCAATCAGCTCGTCCACCCGGGGCATTGGATAAAGGTCAAACTTTGACACTTCATTCAATTTCCGGAAATCGTTACAGAAGCGTAACGATCCATCTGGTTTTGGGATCAGTACGATGGGGCTAGCCCACTCACTCCGTGATTCCTCTATGACGCCTAACTGAAGCATTTGTTTTACCTCAGCCGTGATGGCTTGCCTCCGGGCCTCGGGTACCCGGTACGGTCTTATTCGTACCATTACCCCAGGTTCGGTGACAATGTCATGTTTGATAACCGTAGTCCTACCTGGTAGTTCTGAGAACACGTCGGTATTGTGCTGCACCAGCAAGCGAGCCTCCCGTCGCTGCTGTTTAGTGAGGGCATCACTTATCCTGACCTCCCCCTCGGATGCTTCCCTGGCTGAGAGTGGAGAATTCTCTGGTGATATGCCCGGGGTGACGTCTGCAACTAAACACTCTCGATCTTTCCAAGGTTTTAGCAGGTTTACATGGTAAAGCTGCTCAGGTTTCCTCCTTCCGGGCTGATACACCCGGTAATTTACCTCCCCCACTTTTTCTCGAATCTCATAGGGTCCTTGCCACTTGGCCATGAACTTACTCTCGGCTGTGGGTACCAGTACTAACACCCGATCACCCTTGTTAAAAGTTCTGACTCTGGCTCTTTTATTATATGTGCGCCTCTGAGCTGCCTGGGCATCTAACAGATGCTCTTTCACGATGGGCATGACCGCCGCGATCCGGTCCTGCATACTAGCCACGTGTTCAACTATACTCCTATGCGGAGTTGGCTCTTGTTCCCATGTCTCTTTGGCTACATCCAACAGACCCCTAGGGTGTCTGCCGTACAATAACTCAAAGGGAGAGAACCCTGTGGAAGCCTGGGGTACCTCACGAACGGCGAACATCAAATAGGGTAACAACATGTCCCAATCCCTTCCATCCTTAGAAACCACCCTTTTTAACATGGACTTGAGGGTTTTATTGAACCGTTCAACTAGCCCGTCGGTTTGAGGGTGGTACACCGAGGTGCGCAATTGTTTAATTTTTAGCAATTTGCATAGTTCCTTTGTCACTTTGGACATAAAGGGGGTCCCCTGATCCGTCAGGATCTCCTTGGGTAGTCCAAGGCGACAGAACATGGCAAACAGCTCCCGTGCAATCAGTTTTGCCGAGGTGTGGCGTAGTGGTATAGCTTCCGGGTACCGAGTGGCATAGTCGACGACTACCAGTATATGTTGGTGTCCACGGGCGGACTTTACAATGGGTCCAACCAAATCCATTGCAATCCGTTCAAAAGGCACCTCTATCACTGGCAGAGGTACCAATGGGCTACGGAAACTTGCAGTGGGTGTGGTCAACTGACATTCGGGGCAGGATTCGCAGTACCTTTTGACCTCCGCGTAAACCCCAGGCCAAAAGAACCACTGCAAGATACGTTCTAGCGTCTTTTTTACCCCTAAGTGTCCACCCAGCAGGTGTGAGTGTGCCATCTCGAGAATCGCCCGACGGTACGACTGAGGTGCCACTAACTGATCCACAACCTCGTCCCTGATCTTATCTATCCTATAGAGCAATTCACTGTTGATTATCATGCGCGGAAATACAGTATCGGCACCGGGCTGTTGAGCTACGCCATTTACCTCTAACACCCTTTCCCGCGCCTGAGCCAGGGTGGGATCCTGTAGCTGAGCCGTCCCAAACGTGGCCCGGGACACTTCCAGCTCGGGGATCGATGGGATCTCCTCGACCTCTCCTGCCAGCACCTCTAAGGGAAACCTATCGGGGTCACACTCTGTCCCTAGGTTGGACACCCCTACAGCAGGTTCCCCTGACTCTGTTTCGTCGGGTACAATGCCTGTAATACATTTTACTGGGGGAGAGTGGATTTTGTTTTTCCACAGAGTCCAGAACAGGGGCAAGTCTCTTCCCAACACAGTCCCATAGTGAAGAGTTTTTACCACTCCCACCACATGTTTTATGTCTCCACACGGCGTGGACAAGACTACCTCCTCAGTTGGGTACTCTCGGAGGTCCCCATGGATACACACAACCCCGACGGGCCGTCCACCGGGGTTGTCTCCTGCCACCAGCGACCCATGTACCAGAGTCACGAGGCTCCCTGAGTCCAGGAGAGCCTCCGTGGGGTACCCATTAACCAGTACCTGACATATTTGGAGTTCATTGTCCCGGGGTTCGGGGCTCGCTGTGCAGACGGTCTGGGCGTTCATTGAGACACGGCGGCTATATCCGCAGTCCATGGGTTCTGTAGTCAGGGGACAATTAGCAATCACATGTCCCGGCCCCTGACACCGGCTGCACCTAAGGGTGGAGGTACTGTTAGGTCTTATGGCAGTTTGGGAGGGTACCAGTCTCCTGCCGCTCTCACTCCGGGGTTCCCCTTCAGCACGGGCACGGTGCTGACTGTCCCCTGCAGAGGGATGCGACCCCTTCCCCGACTCCTGTGTTGGCAGGGATCGGCGTGACAGCCGAGAGGGGGCGGAGTCTCGAATGAAGTCCTGAGTAGCTGAGTAGCGCTCGACCAAACTGACCACCTGGTCAAGGTTGCCGGGGTCCCCTTGCCCCACCCAACGCTGGATAGCGACTGGCAGAGTCCTCACCAGCCGGTCAACCACCACCCTCTCCACTATCTGGGCTGGGGACAAAGTCTCAGGTTGGAGCCACCTCTTTACCAGCTGCAGGAGGTCAAAAGCCTGAGACCGAGCAGGTCGGGTCTCCACATAGGCCCACGAAAACACACGCTGAGCCCTCACATAAGTATTGACCCCCAGCCGGGCAAGGATCTCACCTTTGAGCCTCTGGTAGTCCCGGGCGTCCTCCTGACTGAGGTCGAAACAGGCCTTCTGCGCATCGCCAACCAAAAACGGAGCCACCACTTCCGCCCACTGGTCAGCTGGTAGATTTTCCTGCTCTGCTGTGCGTTCGTAGATGGTAAGGAAGGCTTCCACGTCGTCCTCCGGTCCCATCTTCCTCAACGCTGATCGAACCTTGTCCCGGGCGTCTCGACGTTCCGGGGCTGATGCGGTCGGTGTCTCCCGCAGGGCAGCAATCTGTTGCATCATCAGTTCATTTGTTTTTTGCTGCTGCTGGTACAGTAGCTGCTGCTGCTGATTGTGCTGCTGTTCCCGCTCCTGCTGTTGCCGCTGAGACTGCAGCAGCTGCTGTTGGGTGAGTGCGAGCTGCTTTAATAACTCCTCCATTTTGTCCATGGAGCGGAACTGAAAGGTGGCAGGCCGGATTGTGGTCATGCAGCGGCCTGTGGGGTATGCCTCAGTCACTTTGCCCGCATTCTCCACCAAGCTGTAAGGCGGCGGTGTTCACACCATGCAGTAACTGAGGCAGTGACCCAAGCAAGTCCAACTTAAACAGCTTTTATTCAGCAACTCACGGTTAAACAGAAAGTCCTCCGGTTCGCAGCCGGGTTAACATGAGTCCATAAACAATGGTTGCCGGGGACAACGGCCACGCCGGGCCGCGCAGAGCCTGACAGGTGCAGAGCCTTCCTAGGTGGTGGTTCAGCCACACTCAGCCCTGCTGAGCTTTCCTGCTGTGCTCCTAGCAGGTTGCAACATAGAACAACACTAATCCTTAATGCAGGAGTTTTAAAGGACCTGTGGCAAGAGCCACTGGAAAACCCGGGTTGGAGGGAGGAGGCCGCCCCACTGCCTCCTGTGACCTCCTCCAAGAAATGAAGGCCCTGCCGGGTTTTACTTAATCTGCCTTAGCCAGGTAGTCTGACCAGGTCATTGCTCACCTTCATTCCTGCATTGCAGCCGCAGCTGTGTCTGTGACTGCAATGCACTCCAATGGATTTTAATAGGTCTCTGTACACATTCTGGGGGATATATAACGTCCCTCGTATACGATCCCAGTCACTGCCTCACACCATGCATACCAGAATTGGGTCCAGGAAGTGCATGCTTACCAGTATTGGTTCTGAGGGGTCCATGCATACCAAGAATGGGTCTGAGTGGGCCGTGATTGCCAGTATTGGGTCTGAGAGGGCCATGCATGCCAGAATGGAGTGTAAGGGGGCCATGCATGCCATGATTTTGTCTGAGTGGGCCTTGCATGCCAGAATTGGGTCTGAGACGGTCATGCATACCAGGATTGGTACTGAAGGGGCCATGCATGCCAAGATTGGGTCTGATGGAGCCATGCATGCCAGGATTGGATCTGAGGGAGCCATGCATGACTGAATTGGGTCTGAGGGGGCCATGCATGCCAGAATTTGGTCTGAGGTTGAAGTGCATGCCATAATTGGGTCTGTGGGAGCCATGCATACTAGGAATGGATCTGAGGAAGTCATGCATGCCTGGATTGGCTCTGAGGGGGCCATACATAACAGGATTGGGTCTGACGGGGACATGCATTTCAGGATTGGGTCTACAGGGGCAATGCATGCTAGGATTGGTTCTGAGGGGGTCTTGAATGCAAAGATTAGGTCTAAGGGGGCCATGCATGCCAGGATTTGGCCTAAGGGGACCATGTATGCCAGGATTTTGTCTGATAAGCTCGTGAATACCAGGATTGGGTCTGAGAGGGCCATGCATACCAGTATTGAGTCTGTGGGGGCCATGCATGCCAGGATTGGGCCTTAGAGGCCCATGCATACCAGGATTGGATCTGAGGGAGCCAGGCATGACAGGATTCGGTCTGAGGGGGCCATGCATGCCAGTATTGGGTCTGATAGGGACATGCATATTAGGATTGGATCTAAGGGGACTATGCATACCAGGATTAGGTCTGAGGGGGTCATGCCTGCCAGGAGTGGGTATGGGGGGGCCATACATGCCAGGATTAGGTCTGAGGGGGCCATGCATGCCAGGATTGCGTCTGAGGGGGCCATGCATACCAGGAAAGGGTTCGGGGGGGGCATGCATGCCAGGATTGTTTGAGAGGCCCATGCATACCAGGATTGGATCTGAGGAGGCCATGCATGCCAGGATTTGGTCTGAGGGGGCCATGTATGCCACGATTTTGTCGGAGGGGGCCATGCAAGCCAGAATTGGGTCTGAGATGGTCTTGCATACCAGGATTGGTACTGAAGGGGCCATGCATGCCATGATTGGGTCTAAGGGGGGCATGCTTGCCCTAATTGGGTCTGAGGGAGCCATGCATACTAGGAATGGATCTAAGGGGGTCATGCATGCCTGGATTGGCTCTGAGGGGAGTGCATGCCAGAATTGGGTCTGAGGGAGCCATGTATACTGGGTCTATTGGGTATATTGGGTCTCTTAGATGAATGTGTATCAGTATTGGGTCTGAGGGGGCCATGCATATCAGTATTGGGTCTGAAGAGGCCATGCATACCAGAATTGGGTCCAGGAGGTGCATGTTTAACAGGATTGGTTCTGAGGGGGAAGTGCATGCCAGATTTGGGTCTGCAGGAGCCAAGCATACCATGAATGGATCTGAGGGGGTCACGCATGCCAGGATAGGGTCTGTGGGGCCATACATAACATAATTGGTTCTGTGGGGGCCATGCATTCCAGCATTGGGTATGAGGTGGCCATGCATACCAGGATTGGGTCTAAGTGGGCCATGCATGCGATGATTGGGTCTGAGGGGAGTGCATGCCAGAACTGGGTCTGAGGGAGCCATCTATACCAGGATTGGGTCTTTTAGGTGAATGTATATCAGTATTGGGTCTGAGGGGGCCATGCATATCAGTATTGGGTCTGAAGAGGCCATGCATACCAGTATTGGGTCTGAAGAGGCCATGCATACCAGAATTGGGTCCAGGAGGTGCATGCTCATTAGGATTAGTTCTGAGGGGTCCATGCATACCAGGAATGGGTCTGAGTGGGCCATGATTGCCAGTATTGGGTCTGAGGGGGCCATGCATGCCAGAATTGGGTGTAAGGGGGGCATGCATGCCAGTATTGAGTCTGTGGGGCCATGCTTGACAGGATTGGGTTTGAGACGGTCATGCATACCAGGATTGGTACTGAAGGGGCCATGCATGCCAGGATTGGGTCTGATGGAGCCACGCATTCCAGGATTGGATCTGAGGGGGCCATGCATGACTGAATTGGGTCTGAGGGGGCCATGCATGCCAGAATTGGGTCTGAGGGGGCAGTGCATGCCATAATTGGGTCTGTGAGAGCCATGCATACTAGGAATGGATCTGAGGGGGTCATGCATGCCTGGATTGGCTCTGAGGGGGGTATACATAACAGGATTGGGTCTGACGGGGACATGCATTCCAGGATTGGGTCTACATGGGCAATGCATGCTAGGATTGGTTCTGAGGGGGTCTTGAATGCAAAGATTATGTCTGAGGGGGCCATGCATGCCAGGATTTGGGCTAAGGGGGCCATGTATGCCATAATTTTGTCTGATAAGCCCGTGAATACCAGGATTGGGTCTAAGGGGGCCATGCATACCAGTATTGAGTCTGTGGAGGCCATGCATGCCAGGATTGGGCCTGAGAGGCCCATGCATACCAGTATTGCATCTGAGGGGGCCATGCATGCCAGGATTCGGTCTGAGGGGGCCATGCATGCCAGTATTGGGTCTGATAGGGACATGCATACCAGGAAAGGGTTCGGGGGGGCCATGAATGCGAGGATAGGGTCTGAGGGGACCATGCATGACAGTATAGAGTCTGTGGGGGCCATGCATGCCAGGATTGTTTGAGATGCCCATGCATACCAGGATTGGATCTGAGGATGCCATCCATGTCAGGATTGGGTCTGAGGGGTCCATGCATGCCAGGATTAGGCCTGAGGGGGCCATGCATGTCAGGATTGGGTCTGAGGGGGTCATGCATGCCACATTTGGGTCAGTGGGAGTCAAGCATACCAGAATTCGGTCTGTTAGGTGAATGTATATCAGTATTGGGTGTGAGGGGGCCATGCATATCAGGGTTGGTGGGGTCTGAAGGGACCATATATAATCCTTTATCTGAAACCCATTATATTTCAAGGGTCTTAAACGCATCGCGGAGATCAACACTGGCCTACAATTTCCATTAATTCAGCGCAAGTCATTTTTTAATGTGAGACTGTGAGAGTGAGGGCCATATATGGCACATACTATCAATGTCTCACACTAAAAATTGACAAGGTTTCTGCATCTCTTGGAAGCAAAAACTCACATTTTTTCAGCAGTGTTTTTGCTGCCAAGAGATACAGAAACCATGCAGAAATTTCTGCAATCAAATACGTCTGGCATGTCACATCGCTATGTGCACACGTTGAGTATTTGACTGCAGATATTTCTGCAAGGTTTCTGCATCTCTTGGCAGCAAAAACGCGGCAAACAAGTGAGAGGAATGCTCTCTGCCTCTATGTGCATATGAGAGCCTGTAAATAAAATTGATGATTTGTCAGTCTATCACCAACCTCACAGGGTCACTTAGACACCTACAGGGCCACAAAGCCTCCTCTAGGGCCACTCAGCCTCCTCTAGTGCCACACAGCTTCCTCTAGTGCTGCACAGCCTCCTCTAGGGCCGCACAGTCTTCTCTAGGGCCGCACTACCTAATACGGGGTCGCACAGCCTAAAACAGGGCCACACAGACTAATACAGGGCTACATAGCTTGCTACATGGCTACACAGCCTCCTACTGGGCCACACAGGCTCCTGCAGGGCCGCGTAAGGTATTATGGCATTCACTCTCACAGTCTCATACTTAGCAATGGCCCGGTAGGGGTGCCTCGCTTCTTGGGGCACTGCTCCTCAGGGAAATGATGTACATACACAAGTGAGGAGTCCCTTGAAAGGGGAGAGCGAGTGATACAAAGTGCATATCTACGATTTTCGATTGAACCTTCAGAACCGGAGCAAACGGTACCGAATTTAGACATGTCTGGTACTGGAACCACTCTGACTATTAACAAGTGCCACCCCTCATTGTGTAGGTCTACTTGAGGTCTGTACACAATGTAAGTTTGGGCCATCTTGGAGCTTCACAAGCCGAGATATCAGCACTGGAAAGTGGGTAACCAATTTAGTAGACATGGGCCGCCTGGGCAGAGGGGGGTCACGGCTCTCGGGGCGCGGCTCCTCGGTACAAGGTGCCTCTCACTCAGGAGATGAAACCCTTGAAAGCTGATGGTCCAATCTACAGAACGTATATTTCAAGTTGTTTATTGGACTCACGGTTCCGGAGAAATCCAGGTTAAAGTGAGATAGGGAAACGCCATTCATTCCTCCAATTGACTTAACATGGTGCTGGGGGTGCTCTCTTCCCCGAGCTACCAGAAACCGCAGGAGTGTTCAATGAAAAAGCTGCATAGTGCGTATTGAAGCCAAGAGGATTATCTAAAAAAATGTCTGTCCGTTTGCAGTCTGCTCCTTTAGTGCCTGAGATCTGCTTCCCAAATTCAGAGGAGCGTTTTCAGATGCAGATCTTTAGTGTGAGACTTTGATATTATGTGCCATATACAGCACTCACTCTCACAGTATGACCTTGGTAAAAGCTTCCATCCAGACTTTTTGATGCCGCTCGCGGCGCTCGATCCCGTCGGCCCTGCGATGAGACGACCACCTCCGGAATTTGGATTTGCGCCTCGGCGTCCGCTCTACGGTTCATCGCCTCTGCGACGGCCACGTGGCTGAGCTTGAGGCTGGTATCGCGAGCGCCATGGTCTTACACCGTGCCGGATGCAACGGGAATGTCTTTGCATGAAAGACATTTTTCGGAGTCAATCTGCTATAGCCAGCTTTCACTCCAACCTTTTGACACCCGTAGCCAGCTTTCACTCCACGACTTGACCGCAGAACGACGTAATGTTCGCCAATCTGAGACTCAAGTGAGGCAGGAAGCCTTGATGCAGACGCTGTGTTGATACGACGCTGTTAAGGCTCTGAAAAGGCTCGTGAGAAATGTGTGGCTATCGGGTCCAAATAGATGGCTTGTTGTCCAGCTTTCATCTGCTTGAAATTGAACACCAGTTGGCATCTGTGCTTTAAAAATCATTCAATAATTGTTAGGCATAGTTCAGCTGCATTTCTGGAAATTGAACACCAGGTGGCATCTGTGCTTTAAAAATCATTCAATAATTGTTAGACATAGTTCAGCTGCATTTCTGTAAATTGAACACCAGGTGGCATCTGTGCTTTAAAAATCATTCAATAATTGTTAGGCATAGTTCAGCTGCATTTCTACAAATTGAACACCGGATGGCATCTGTGCTTTAAAAATCATTCAATAATTGTTAGGATTAGTTCAGCTGCATTTCTGCAAATTGAACACCAGGTGGCATCTGTGCTTTAAAAATCATTCAATAATTGTTAGGCATAGTTCAGCTGCATTTCTGCAAATTGAACACCAGGTGGCATCTGTGCTTTAAAAATCATTCAATAATTGTTAGGCATAGTTCAGCTGCATTTCTGCAAATTGAACACCGGATGGCAGCTGTGCTTTAAAAATCATTCAATAATTGTTAGACATAGTTCAGCTGCATTTCTGCAAATTGAACACCGGATGGCAGCTGAGCTTTAAAAATCATTCAATAATTGTTAGGCATAGTTCAGCTGCATTTCTGCAAATTGAACACCAGGTGGCATCTGTGCTTTAAAAATCATTCAATAATTGAAAGGAATAGTTCAGCTGCATTTCTGTAAATTGAACACCAGGTGGCATCTGTGCTTTAAAAATCATACAATAATTGTTAGGCATAGTTCAGCTGCATTTCTGTAAATTGAACACTAGGTGGCATCTGTGCTTTAAAAGTCATTCAATAATTGTTAGGCATAATTCAGCTGCATTTCTGCAAATTGAACACCAGGTGGCATCTGTGCTTTCAAAATCATTCAATATTTGTTAGGCATAGTTCAGCTGTATTTCTGCAAATTGAACACCAGGTGGCATCTGTGCTTTAAAATTCATTCAATATTTGCAAGGCATAGTTCAGCTGCATTTCTGCAAATTGAACACCAGGTGGCATCTGTACTTTAAAAATCATTCAATAATTGTTAGGCATAGTTCAGCTGCATTTCTGCAAATTGAACACCAGGTGGCAGCTGTGCTTTAAAAATCATTCAATAATTGTTAGGCATAGTTCAGCTGCATTTCTGTAAATTGAACACCAGGTGGCATCTGTGCTTTAAAAATTATTCAATAATTTTTAGACATAGTTCAGCTGCATTTCTGCAAATTGAACACCGGATGGCAGCTGAGCTTTAAAAATCATTCAATAATTGTTAGGCATAGTTCAGCTGCATTTCTGCAAATTGAACACCAGGTGGCATCTGTGCTTTAAAAATCATTCAATAATTGTTAGGCATAGTTCAGCTGCATTTCTGTAAATTGAACACCAGGTGGCATCTGTGCTTTAAAAATCATTCAATAATTGTTAGGCATAGTTCAGCTGCATTTCTGTAAATTGAACACTAGGTGGCATCTGTGCTTTAAAAGTCATTCAATAATAGTTAGGCATAATTCAGCTGCATTTCTGCAAATTGAACACCAGGTAGCATCTGTGCTTTAAAAATCATTCAATATTTGTTAGGCATAGTTCAGCTGTATTTCTGCAAATTGAACACCAGGTGGCATTTGTGCTGTAAAATTCATTCAATATTTGCAAGGCATAGTTCAGCTGCATTTCTGCAAATTGAACACCAGGTGGCATCTGTGCTTTAAAAATCATTCAATAATTGTTAGGCATAGTTCAGCTGTATTTCTGCAAATTGAACACCAGGTGGCATCTGTGCTTTAAAAATCATTCAATAATTGTTAGGCATAGTTCAGCTGCATTTCTGTAAATTGAACACTAGGTGGCATCTGTGCTTTAAAAGTCATTCAATAATAGTTAGGCATAATTCAGCTGCATTTCTGCAAATTGAACACCAGGTAGCATCTGTGCTTTAAAAATCATTCAATATTTGTAAGGCATAGTTCAGCTGTATTTCTGCAAATTGAACACCAGGTGGCATCTGTGCTTTAAAATTCATTCAATATTTGCAAGGCATAGTTCAGCTGCATTTCTGCAAATTGAACACCAGGTGGCATCTGTGATTTAAAAATCATTCAATAATTGTTAGGCATAGTTCAGCTGTATTTCTGCAAATTGAACACCAGGTGGCATCTGTACTTTAAAAATCATTCAATAATTGTTAGGCATAGTTCAGCTGCATTTCTGCAAATTGAACACCAGGTGGCATCTGTGCTTTAAAAATCATTCAATAATTGTTAGGCATAGTTCAGCTGCATTTCTGTAAATTGAACACTAGGTGGCATCTTTGCTTTAAAAGTCATTCAATAATTGTTAGGCATAATTCAGCTGCATTTCTGCAAATTGAACACCAGGTGGCATCTGTGCTTTAAAAATCATTCAATATTTGTTAGGCATAGTTCAGCTGTATTTCTGCAAATTGAACACCAGGTGGCATGTGTGCTTTAAAATTCATTCAATATTTGCAAGGCATAGTTCAGCTGTATTTCTGCAAATTGAACACCAGGTGGCATCTGTACTTTAAAAATCATTCAATAATTGTTAGGCATAGTTCAGCTGCATTTCTACAAATTGAACACCGGATGGCATCTGTGCTTTAAAAATCATTCAATAATTGTTAGGATTACTTAAGCTGCATTTCTGCAAATAGAACACCAGGTGGCATCTGTGCTTTAAAAATCATTCAATAATTGTTAGGCATAGTTCAGCTGCATTTCTGCAAATTGAACACCAGGTGGCATCTGTGCTTTAAAAATCATTCAATAATTGTTAGGCATAGTTCAGCTGCATTTCTGCAAATTGAACACCGGATGGCAGCTGTGCTTTAAAAATCATTCAATAATTGTTAGGCAGAGTTCAGCTGCATTTCTGTAAATTGAACACCTGGTGGCATCTGTGCTTTAAAAATCATTCACTAATTTTTAGACACAGTTAAGCTGCATTTCTGCAAATTGAACACTGGATGGCAGCTGAGCTTTAAAAATCATTCAATAATTGTTAGGCATAGTTCAGCTGCATTTCTGCAAATTGAACACCAGGTGGCATCTGTGCTTTACAAATCATTCAATAATTGAAAGGCATAGTTCAGCTGCATTTCTGTAAATTGAACACCAGGTGGCATCTGTGCTTTAAAAATCATTCAATAATTGTTAGGCTGAGTTCAGCTGCATTTCTGCTTGAAATTGAACACCAGGTGGCATCTGTGCTTTAAAAGTCATTCAATAATAGTTAGGCATAATTCAGCTGCATTTCTGCAAATTGAACACCAGGTAGCATCTGTGCTTTAAAAATCATTCAATATTTGTTAGGCATAGTTCAGCTGTATTTCTGCAAATTGAACACCAGGTGGCATTTGTGCTTTAAAATTCATTCAATATTTGCAAGGCATAGTTCAGCTGCATTTCTGCAAATTGAACACCAGGTGGCATCTGTGCTTTAAAAATCATTCAATAATTGTTAGGCATAGTTCAGCTGTATTTCTGCAAATTGAACACCAGGTGGCATCTGTGCTTTAAAAATCATTCAATAATTGTTAGGCATAGTTCAGCTGCATTTCTGTAAATTGAACACTAGGTGGCATCTGTGCTTTAAAAGTCATTCAATAATAGTTAGGCATAATTCAGCTGCATTTCTGCAAATTGAACACCAGGTGGCATCTGTGCTTTAAAAATCATTCAATATTTGTAAGGCATAGTTCAGCTGTATTTCTGCAAATTGAACACCAGGTGGCATCTGTGCTTTAAAATTCATTCAATATTTGCAAGGCATAGTTCAGCTGCATTTCTGCAAATTGAACACCAGGTGGCATCTGTGATTTAAAAATCATTCAATAATTGTTAGGCATAGTTCAGCTGTATTTCTGCAAATTGAACACCAGGTGGCATCTGTACTTTAAAAATCATTCAATAATTGTTAGGCATAGTTCAGCTGCATTTCTGCAAATTGAACACCAGGTGGCATCTGTGCTTTAAAAATCATTCAATAATTGTTAGGCATAGTTCAGCTGCATTTCTGTAAATTGAACACTAGGTGGCATCTTTGCTTTAAAAGTCATTCAATAATTGTTAGGCATAATTCAGCTGCATTTCTGCAAATTGAACACCAGGTGGCATCTGTGCTTTAAAAATCATTCAATGTTTGTTAGGCATAGTTCAGCTGTATTTCTGCAAACTGAACACCAGGTGGCATGTGTGCTTTAAAATTCATTCAATATTTGCAAGGCATAGTTCAGCTGTATTTCTGCAAATTGAACACCAGGTGGCATCTGTACTTTAAAAATCATTCAATAATTGTTAGGCATAGTTCAGCTGCATTTCTACAAATTGAACACCGGATGGCATCTGTGCTTTAAAAATCATTCAATAATTGTTAGGATTACTTAAGCTGCATTTCTGCAAATAGAACACCAGGTGGCATCTGTGCTTTAAAAATCATTCAATAATTGTTAGGCATAGTTCAGCTGCATTTCTGCAAATTGAACACCAGGTGGCATCTGTGCTTTAAAAATCATTCAATAATTGTTAGGCATAGTTCAGCTGCATTTCTGCAAATTGAACACCGGATGGCAGCTGTGCTTTAAAAATCATTCAATAATTGTTAGGCAGAGTTCAGCTGCATTTCTGTAAATTGAACACCTGGTGGCATCTGTGCTTTAAAAATCATTCAATAATTGTTAGACACAGTTCAGCTGCATTTCTGCAAATTGAACACCGGGTTGCAGCTGAGCTTTAAAAATCATTCAATAATTGTTAGGCATAGTTCAGCTGCATTTCTGCAAATTGAACACCAGGTGGCATCTGTGCTTTAAAAATCATTCAATAATTGTTAGGCATAGTTCAGCTGCATTTCTGTAAATTGAACACCGGGTGGCATCTGTGCTTTAAAAATCATTCAATAATTGTTAGGCATAGTTCAGCTGCATTTCTGTAAATTGAACACTAGGTGGCATCTGTGCTTTAAAAGTCATTCAATAATTGTGAGGCATAATTCAGCTGCATTTCTGCAAATTGAACACCAGGTGGCATCTGTGCTTTAAAAATCATTCAATATTTGTTAGGCATAGCTCAGCTGCATTTCTGCAAATTGAACACCGGATTTCAGCTGAGCTTTAAAAATCATTCAATAATTGTTAGGCATAGTTCAGCTGTATTTCTGCAAATTGAACACCAGGTGGCATCTGTGCTTTAAAAATCATTCAATAATTGTTAGGCATAGTTCAGCTGCATTTCTGCAAATTGAACACCAGGTGGCATCTGTGCTTTAAAAATCATTCAATAATTTTTAGGCATAGTTCAGCTGCATTTTCTGCAAATTGAACACCGGATTGCAGCTGAGCTTTAAAAATCATTCAATAATTGTTAGGCATAGTTCAGCTGTATTTCTGCAAATTGAACACCAGGTGGCATCTGTGTTTTAAAATTCATTCAATATTTGCAAGGCATAGTTCAGCTGTATTTCTGCAAATTGAACACCAGGTGGCATCTGTACTTTAAAAATCATTCAATAATTGTTAGGCATAGTTCAGCTGCATTTCTGCAAATTGAACACCAGGTGGCATCTGTGCTTTAAAAATCATTCAATAATTGTTAGGCATAGTTCAGCTGCATTTCTGCAAATTGAACACCAGGTGGCATCTGTGCTTTAAAAATCATTCAATAATTGTTAGGTATAGTTCAGCTGTATTTCAGCAAATTGAACACCGGATGGCAGCAGAGCTTGAAAAATCATTCAATAATTGTTAGCCATAGTTCAGCTGCATTTCTGCAAATTGAACACCAGGTGGCATCTGTGCTTTAAAAATCATTCAATAATTGTTAGACATAGTTCAGCTGCATTTCTGCAAATTGAACACCAGGTGGCATCTGTGCTTTAAAAATCATTCAATAATTGTTAGGCTTAGTTCAGCTGCATTTCTGGAAATTGAACACCAGGTGGCATCTGTGCTTTAAAAATCATTCAATAATTGTTAGGCTTAGTTCAGCTGCATTTCTGGAAATTGAACACCAGGTGGCAGCTGTGCTTTAAAAATCATTCAATAATTGTTAGGCTTAGTTCAGCTGCATTTCTGGAAACTGAAGACCAGGTGGCCTCTGTGCTTTAAAAATCATTCAATAATTGAAAGGCATAGTTCAGCTGCATTTCTGTAAATTGAACACCAGGTGGCATCTGTGCTTTAAAAATCATACAATAATTGTTAGGCATAGTTCAGCTGCATTTCTGTAAATTGAACACTAGGTGGCATCTGTGCTTTAAAAGTCATTCAATAATTGTTAGGCATAATTCAGCTGCATTTCTGCAAATTGAACACCAGGTGGCATCTGTGCTTTCAAAATCATTCAATATTTGTTAGGCATAGTTCAGCTGTATTTCTGCAAATTGAACACCAGGTGGCATCTGTGCTTTAAAATTCATTCAATATTTGCAAGGCATAGTTCAGCTGCATTTCTGCAAATTGAACACCAGGTGGCATCTGTACTTTAAAAATCATTCAATAATTGTTAGGCATAGTTCAGCTGCATTTCTGCAAATTGAACACCAGGTGGCAGCTGTGCTTTAAAAATCATTCAATAATTGTTAGGCATAGTTCAGCTGCATTTCTGTAAATCGAACACCAGGTGGCATCTGTGCTTTAAAAATTATTCAATAATTTTTAGACATAGTTCAGCTGCATTTCTGCAAATTGAACACCGGATGGCAGCTGAGCTTTAAAAATCATTCAATAATTGTTAGGCATTGTTCAGCTGCATTTCTGCAAATTGAACACCAGGTGGCATCTGTGCTTTAAAAATCATTCAATAATTGTTAGGCATAGTTCAGCTGCATTTCTGTAAATTGAACACCAGGTGGCATCTGTGCTTTAAAAATCATTCAATAATTGTTAGGCATAGTTCAGCTGCATTTCTGTAAATTGAACACTAGGTGGCATCTGTGCTTTAAAAGTCATTCAATAATAGTTAGGCATAATTCAGCTGCATTTCTGCAAATTGAACACCAGGTAGCATCTGTGCTTTAAAAATCATTCAATATTTGTTAGGCATAGTTCAGCTGTATTTCTGCAAATTGAACACCAGGTGGCATTTGTGCTTTAAAATTCATTCAATATTTGCAAGGCATAGTTCAGCTGCATTTCTGCAAATTGAACACCAGGTGGCATCTGTGCTTTAAAAATCATTCAATAATTGTTAGGCATAGTTCAGCTGTATTTCTGCAAATTGAACACTAGGTGGCATCTGTGCTTTAAAAATCATTCAATAATTGTTAGGCATAGTTCAGCTGCATTTCTGTAAATTGAACACTAGGTGGCATCTGTGCTTTAAAAGTCATTCAATATTTGTAAGGCATAGTTCAGCTGTATTTCTGCAAATTGAACACCAGGTGGCATCTGTGCTTTAAAATTCATTCAATATTTGCAAGGCATAGTTCAGCTGCATTTCTGCAAATTGAACACCAGGTGGCATCTGTGATTTAAAAATCATTCAATAATTGTTAGGCATAGTTCAGCTGTATTTCTGCAAATTGAACACCAGGTGGCATCTGTACGTTAAAAATCATTCAATAATTGTTAGGCATAGTTCAGCTGCATTTCTGCAAATTGAACACCAGGTGGCATCTGTGCTTTAAAAATCATTCAATAATTGTTAGGCATAGTTCAGCTGCATTTCTGTAAATTGAACACTAGGTGGCATCTTTGCTTTAAAAGTCATTCAATAATTGTTAGGCATAATTCAGCTGCATTTCTGCAAATTGAACACCAGGTGGCATCTGTGCTTTAAAAATCATTCAATATTTGTTAGGCATAGTTCAGCTGTATTTCTGCAAATTGAACACCAGGTGGCATGTGTGCTTTAAAATTCATTCAATATTTGCAAGGCATAGTTCAGCTGTATTTCTGCAAATTGAACACCAGGTGGCATCTGTACTTTAAAAATCATTCAATAATTGTTAGGCATAGTTCAGCTGCATTTCTACAAATTGAACACCGGATGGCATCTGTGCTTTAAAAATCATTCAATAATTGTTAGGATTACTTAAGCTGCATTTCTGCAAATTGAACACCAGGTGGCATCTGTGCTTTAAAAATCATTCAATAATTGTTAGGCATAGTTCAGCTGCATTTCTGCAAATTGAACACCAGGTGGCATCTGTGCTTTAAAAATCATTCAATAATTGTTAGTCATAGTTCAGCTGCATTTCTGCAAATTGAACACCGGATGGCAGCTGTGCTTTAAAAATCATTCAATAATTGTTAGGCAGAGTTCAGCTGCATTTCTGTAAATTGAACACCTGGTGGCATCTGTGCTTTAAAAATCATTCAATAATTGTTAGGCAGAGTTCAGCTGCATTTCTGTAAATTGAACACCTGGTGGCATCTGTGCTTTAAAAATCATTCAATAATTGTTAGGCAGAGTTCAGCTGCATTTCTGCAAATTGAACACCGGATTGCAGCTGAGCTTTAAAAATCATTCAATAATTGTTAGGCATAGTTCAGCTGCATTTCTGCAAATTGAACACCAGGTGGCATCTGTGCTTTAAAAATCATTCAATAATTGTTAGGCATAGTTCAGCTGCATTTCTGTAAATTGAACACCGGGTGGCATCTGTGCTTTAAAAATCATTCAATAATTGTTAGGCATAGTTCAGCTGCATTTCTGTAAATTGAACACTAGGTGGCATCTGTGCTTTAAAAGTCATTCAATAATTGTGAGGCATAATTCAGCTGCATTTCTGCAAATTGAACACCAGGTGGCATCTGTGCTTTAAAAATCATTCAATATTTGTTAGGCATAGCTCAGCTGCATTTCTGCAAATTGAACACCGGATTTCAGCTGAGCTTTAAAAATCATTCAATAATTGTTAGGCATAGTTCAGCTGTATTTCTGCAAATTGAACACCAGGTGGCATCTGTGCTTTAAAAATCATTCAATAATTGTTAGGCATAGTTCAGCTGCATTTCTGCAAATTGAACACCAGGTGGCATCTGTGCTTTAAAAATCATTCAATAATTGTTAGGCATAGTTCAGCTGCATTTCTGCAAATTGAACACCGGATTGCAGCTGAACTTTAAAAATCATTCAATAATTGTTAGGCATAGTTCAGCTGTATTTCTGCAAATTGAACACCAGGTGGCATCTGTGTTTTAAAATTCATTCAATATTTGCAAGGCATAGTTCAGCTGTATTTCTGCAAATTGAACACCAGGTGGCATCTGTACTTTAAAAATCATTCAATAATTGTTAGGCATAGTTCAGCTGCATTTCTGCAAATTGAACACCAGGTGGCATCTGTGCTTTAAAAATCATTCAATAATTGTTAGGCATAGTTCAGCTGCATTTCTGCAAATTGAACACCAGGTGGCATCTGTGCTTTAAAAATCATTCAATAATTGTTAGGCATAGTTCAGCTGTATTTCAGCAAATTGAACACCGGATGGCAGCAGAGCTTGAAAAATCACTCAATAATTGATAGCCATAGTTCAGCTGCATTTCTGCAAATTGAACACCAGGTGGCATCTGTGCTTTAAAAATCATTCAATAATTGTTAGACATAGTTCAGCTGCATTTCTGCAAATTGAACACCAGGTGGCATCTGTGCTTTAAAAATCATTCAATAATTGTTAGGCTTAGTTCAGCTGCATTTCTGGAAATTGAACACCAGGTGGCATCTGTGCTTTAAAAATCATTCAATAATTGTTAGGCTTAGTTCAGCTGCATTTCTGGAAATTGAACACCAGGTGGCAGCTGTGCTTTAAAAATCATTCAATAATTGTTAGGCTTAGTTCAGCTGCATTTCTGGAAACTGAAGACCAGGTGGCCTCTGTGCTTTAAAAATCATTCAATAATTGTTAGGCATAGTTCAGCTGCATTTCTGCAAATTGAACACCAGGTGGCATCTGTGCTTTAAAAATCATTCAATAATTGTTAGGCATAGTTCAGCTGCATTTCTGCAAATTGAAAACCGGAAGGCAGCTGTGCTTTAAAAATCATTCAATAATTGTTAGGATTAGTTCATCTGCATTTCTGCAAATTGAACACCAGGTGGCATCTGTGCTTTAAAAATCATTCAATAATTGTTAGGCATAGTTCAGCTGCATTTCTGCAAATTGAACACCAGGTGGCATCTGTGCTTTAAAAATCATTCAATAATTGTTAGGCATAGTTCAGCTGCATTTCTGCAAATTGAACACCGGATGGCAGCTGTGCTTTAAAAATCATTCAATATTTGTTAGGCATAGTTCAGGTGTATTTCTGCAAATTGAACACCAGGTGGCATCTGTGCTTTAAAAATCATTCAATAATTGTTAGGCATAGTTCAACTTCATTTCTTGAAATTGAACACCAGGTGGCATCTGTGCTTTAAAAATCATTCAATAATTGTTAGGCATAGTTCAGCTGCATTTCTACAAATTGAACACCGGATGGCATCTGTGCTTTAAAAATCATTCAATAATTGTTAGGCATAGTTCAGCTGCATATCTGCAAATTGAACACCGGATGGCAGCTGTGCTTTAAAAATCATTCAATAATTGTTAGGCAGAGTTCAGCTGCATTTCTGTAAATGGAACACCAGGTGGCATCTGTGCTTTAAAAATCATTCAATAATTGTTAGACATAGTTCAGCTGCATTTCTGCAAATTGAACACTGGATTGCAGCTGAGCTTTAAAAATCATTCAATAATTGTTAGGCATAGTTCAGCTGCATTTCTGCAAATTGAACACCAGGTGGCATCTGTGCTTTAAAAATCATTCAATAATTGTTAGGCATAGTTCAGCTGCATTTCTGTAAATTGAACACCAGGTGGCATCTGTGCTTCAAAAATCATTCAATAATTGTTAGGCATAGTTCAGCTGCATTTCTGTAAATTGAACACTAGGTGGCATCTGTGCTTTAAAAGTCATTCAATAATTGTGAGGCATAATTCAGCTGCATTTCTGCAAATTGAACACCAGGTGGCATCTGTGCTTTAAAAATCATTCAATATTTGTTAGGTATAGTTCAGCTGTATTTCTGCAAATTGAACACCAGGTGGCATCTGTGCTTTAAAATTCATTTAATATTTGCAAGGCATAGTTCAGCTGTATTTCTGCAAATTGAACACCAGGTGGCATCTGTACTTTAAAAATCATTCAATAATTGTTAGGCATAGTTCAGCTGCATTTCTGCAAATTGAACACCAGGTGGCATCTGTGCTTTAAAAATCATTCAATAATTGTTAGGCTTAGTTCAGCTGCATTTCTGGAAATTGAACACCGGATGGCAGCAGAGCTTGAAAAATCATTCAATAATTGTTAGGCATAGTTCAGCTGCATTTCTGCAAATTGAACACCAGATGGCAGCAGAGCTTGAAAAATCATTCAATAATTGTTAGGCATAGTTCAGCTGCATTTCTGTAAATTGAACACTAGGTGGCATCTGTGCTTTAAAAGTCATTCAATAATTGTGAGGCATAATTCAGCTGCATTTCTGCAAATTGAACACCAGGTGGCATCTGTGCTTTAAAAATCATTCAATATTTGTTAGGTATAGTTCAGCTGTATTTCTGCAAATTGAACACCAGGTGGCATCTGTGCTTTAAAATTCATTTAATATTTGCAAGGCATAGTTCAGCTGTATTTCTGCAAATTGAACACCAGGTGGCATCTGTACTTTAAAAATCATTCAATAATTGTTAGGCATAGTTCAGCTGCATTTCTGCAAATTGAACACCAGGTGGCATCTGTGCTTTAAAAATCATTCAATAATTGTTAGGCTTAGTTCAGCTGCATTTCTGGAAATTGAACACCGGATGGCAGCAGAGCTTGAAAAATCATTCAATAATTGTTAGGCATAGTTCAGCTGCATTTCTGCAAATTGAACACCAGATGGCAGCAGAGCTTGAAAAATCATTCAATAATTGTTAGGCATAGTTCAGCTGCATTTCTGCAAATTGAACACCAGGTGGCATCTGTGCTTTAAAAATCATTCAATAATTGTTAGACATAGTTCAGCTGCATTTCTGCAAATTGAACACCAGGTGGCATCTGTGCTTTAAAAATCATTCAATAATTGTTAGGCTTAGTTCAGCTGCATTTCTGTAAATTGAACACCAGGTGGCATCTGTGCTTTAAAAATCATTCAATAATTGTTAGGCTTAGTTCAGCTGCATTTCTGGAAATTGAACACCAGGTGACAGCTGTGCTTTAAAAATCATTCAATAATTGTTAGGCTTAGTTCAGCTGCATTTCTGGAAATTGAACACCAGGTGGCATCTGTGCTTTAAAAATCATTCAATAATTGTTAGGCATAGTTCAGCTGCATTTCTGCAAATTGAACACCGGATGGCAGCTGTGCTTTAAAAATCATTCAATAATTGTTAGGCAGAGTTCAGCTGCATTTCTGCAAATTGAACACCAGGTGGCATCTGTGCTTTAAAAATCATTCAATAATTGTTAGGCATAGTTCAGGTGCATTTCTGTAAATTGAACACCGGGTGGCATCTGTGCTTTAAAAATCATTCAATAATTGTTAGGCATAGTTCAGCTGCATTTCTGTAAATTGAACACTAGGTGGCATCTGTGCTTTAAAAGTCATTCAATAATTGTGAGGCATAATTCAGCTGCATTTCTGCAAATTGAACAACAGGTGGCATCTGTGCTTTAAAAATCATTCAATATTTGTTAGGTATAGTTCAGCTGTATTTCTGCAAATTGAACACCAGGTGGCATCTGTGCTTTAAAATTCATTCAATATTTGCAAGACATAGTTCAGCTGTATTTCTGCAAATTGAACACCAGGTGGCATCTGTACTTTAAAAATCATTCAATAATTGTTAGGCATAGTTCAGCTGCATTTCTGCAAATTGAACACCAGGTGGCATCTGTGCTTTAAAAATCATTCAATAATTGTTAGGCTTAGTTCAGCTGCATTTCTGGAAATTGAACACCGGATGGCAGCAGAGCTTGAAAAATCATTCAATAATTGTTAGGCATAGTTCAGCTGCATTTCTGCAAATTGAACACCGGATGGCAGCAGAGCTTGAAAAATCATTCAATAATTGTTAGGCATAGTTCAGCTGCATTTCTGCAAATTGAACACCAGGTGGCATCTGTGCTTTAAAAATCATTCAATAATTGTTAGACATAGTTCAGCTGCATTTCTGCAAATTGAACACCAGGTGGCATCTGTGCTTTAAAAATCATTCAATAATTGTTAGGCTTAGTTCAGCTGCATTTCTGTAAATTGAACACCAGGTGGCATCTGTGCTTTAAAAATCATTCAATAATTGTTAGGCTTAGTTCAGCTGCATTTCTGGAAATTGAACACCAGGTGACAGCTGTGCTTTAAAAATCATTCAATAATTGTTAGGCTTAGTTCAGCTGCATTTCTGGAAATTGAACACCAGGTGGCATCTGTGCTTTAAAAATCATTCAATAATTGTTAGGCAGAGTTCAGCTGCATTTCTGTAAATTGAACACCTGGTGGCATCTGTGCTTTAAAAATCATTCAATAATTGTTAGACACAGTTCAGCTGCATTTCTGCAAATTGAACACCGGATTGCAGCTGAGCTTTAAAAATCATTCAATAATTGTTAGGCATAGTTCAGCTGCATTTCTGCAAATTGAACACCAGGTGGCATCTGTGCTTTAAAAATCATTCAATAATTGTTAGGCATAGTTCAGCTGCATTTCTGTAAATTGAACACCGGGTGGCATCTGTGCTTTAAAAATCATTCAATAATTGTTAGGCATAGTTCAGCTGCATTTCTGTAAATTGAACACTAGGTGGCATCTGTGCTTTAAAAGTCATTCAATAATTGTGAGGCATAATTCAGCTGCATTTCTGCAAATTGAACACCAGGTGGCATCTGTGCTTTAAAAATCATTCAATATTTGTTAGGCATAGCTCAGCTGCATTTCTGCAAATTGAACACCGGATTTCAGCTGAGCTTTAAAAATCATTCAATAATTGTTAGGCATAGTTCAGCTGTATTTCTGCAAATTGAACACCAGGTGGCATCTGTGCTTTAAAAATCATTCAATAATTGTTAGGCATAGTTCAGCTGCATTTCTGCAAATTGAACACCAGGTGGCATCTGTGCTTTAAAAATCATTCAATAATTGTTAGGCATAGTTCAGCTGCATTTCTGCAAATTGAACACCGGATTGCAGCTGAGCTTTAAAAATCATTCAATAATTGTTAGGCATAGTTCAGCTGTATTTCTGCAAATTGAACACCAGGTGGCATCTGTGTTTTAAAATTCATTCAATATTTGCAAGGCATAGTTCAGCTGTATTTCTGCAAATTGAACACCAGGTGGCATCTGTACTTTAAAAATCATTCAATAATTGTTAGGCATAGTTCAGCTGCATTTCTGCAAATTGAACACCAGGTGGCATCTGTGCTTTAAAAATCATTCAATAATTGTTAGGCATAGTTCAGCTGCATTTCTGCAAATTGAACACCAGGTGGCATCTGTGCTTTAAAAATCATTCAATAATTGTTAGGCAGAGTTCAGCTGTATTTCAGCAAATTGAACACCGGATGGCAGCAGAGCTTGAAAAATCATTCAATAATTGTTAGCCATAGTTCAGCTGCATTTCTGCAAATTGAACACCAGGTGGCATCTGTGCTTTAAAAATCATTCAATAATTGTTAGGCATAGTTCAGCTGCATATCTGCAAATTGAACACCGGATGGCAGCTGTGCTTTAAAAATCATTCAATAATTGTTAGGCAGAGTTCAGCTGCATTTCTGTAAATGGAACACCAGGTGGCATCTGTGCTTTAAAAATCATTCAATAATTGTTAGGCATAGTTCAGCTGCATTTCTGCAAATTGAACACCAGGTGGCATCTGTGCTTTAAAATTCATTTAATATTTGCAAGGCATAGTTCAGCTGTATTTCTGCAAATTGAACACCAGGTGGCATCTGTACTTTAAAAATCATTCAATAATTGTTAGGCATAGTTCAGCTGCATTTCTGCAAATTGAACACCAGGTGGCATCTGTGCTTTAAAAATCATTCAATAATTGTTAGGCTTAGTTCAGCTGCATTTCTGGAAATTGAACACCGGATGGCAGCAGAGCTTGAAAAATCATTCAAAAATTGTTAGGCATAGTTCAGCTGCATTTCTGCAAATTGAACACCGGATGGCAGCAGAGCTTGAAAAATCATTCAATAATTGTTAGGCATAGTTCAGCTGCATTTCTGCAAATTTAACACCAGGTGGCATCTGTGCTTTAAAAATCATTCAATAATTGTTAGACATAGTTCAGCTGCATTTCTGCAAATTGAACACCAGGTGGCATCTGTGCTTTAAAAATCATTCAATAATTGTTAGGCTTAGTTCAGCTACATTTCTGTAAATTGAACACCAGGTGGCATCTGTGCTTTAAAAATCATTCAATAATTGTTAGGCTTAGTTCAGCTGCATTTCTGGAAATTGAACACCAGGTGGCATCTGTGCTTTAAAAATCATTCAATAATTGTTAGGCATAGTTCAGCTGCATTTCTGCAAATTGAACACCGGATGGCAGCTGTGCTTTAAAAATCATTCAATAATTGTTAGGCAGAGTTCAGCTGCATTTCTGTAAATTGAACACCTGGTGGCATCTGTGCTTTAAAAATCATTCAATAATTGTTAGACACAGTTCAGCTGCATTTCTGCAAATTGAACACCGGATTGCAGCTGAGCTTTAAAAATCATTCAATAATTGTTAGGCATAGTTCAGCTGCATTTCTGCAAATTGAACACCAGGTGGCATCTGTGCTTTAAAAATCATTCAATAATTGTTAGGCATAGTTCAGCTGCATTTCTGTAAATTGAACACCGGGTGGCATCTGTGCTTTAAAAATCATTCAATAATTGTTAGGCATAGTTCAGCTGCATTTCTGTAAATTGAACACTAGGTGGCATCTGTGCTTTAAAAGTCATTCAATAATTGTGAGGCATAATTCAGCTGCATTTCTGCAAATTGAACACCAGGTGGCATCTGTGCTTTAAAAATCATTCAATATTTGTTAGGTATAGTTCAGCTGTATTTCTGCAAATTGAACACCAGGTGGCATCTGTGCTTTAAAATTCATTCAATATTTGCAAGGCATAGTTCAGCTGTATTTCTGCAAATTGAACACCAGGTGGCATCTGTACTTTAAAAATCATTCAATAATTGTTAGGCATAGTTCAGCTGCATTTCTGCAAATTGAACACCAGGTGGCATCTGTGCTTTAAAAATCATTCAATAATTGTTAGGCTTAGTTCAGCTGCATTTCTGGAAATTGAACACCGGATGGCAGCAGAGCTTGAAAAATCATTCAATAATTGTTAGGCATAGTTCAGCTGCATTTCTGCAAATTGAACACCGGATGGCAGCAGAGCTTGAAAAATCATTCAATAATTGTTAGGCATAGTTCAGCTGCATTTCTGCAAATTGAACACCAGGTGGCATCTGTGCTTTAAAAATCATTCAATAATTGTTAGACATAGTTCAGCTGCATTTCTGCAAATTGAACACCAGGTGGCATCTGTGCTTTAAAAATCATTCAATAATTGTTAGGCTTAGTTCAGCTGCATTTCTGTAAATTGAACACCAGGTGGCATCAGTGCTTTAAAAATCATTCAATAATTGTTAGGATTAGTTCAGCTGCATTTCTGGAAATTGAACACCAGGTGACAGCTGTGCTTTAAAAATCATTCAATAATTGTTAGGCTTAGTTCAGCTGCATTTCTGGAAATTGAACAACAGGTGGCATCTGTGCTTTAAAAATCATTCAATAATTGTTAGGCATAGTTCAGCTGCATTTCTGCAAATTGAACACCGGATGGCAGCTGTGCTTTAAAAATCATTCAATAATTGTTAGGCAGAGTTCAGCTGCATTTCTGTAAATTGAACACCTGGTGGCATCTGTGCTTTAAAAATCATTCAATAATTGTTAGACACAGTTCAGCTGCATTTCTGCAAATTGAACACCGGATTGCAGATGAGCTTTAAAAATCATTCAATAATTGTTAGGCATAGTTCAGCTGCATTTCTGCAAATTGAACACCAGGTGGCATCTGTGCTTTAAAAATCATTCAATAATTGTTAGGCATAGTTCAGCTGCATTTCTGTAAATTGAACACCGGGTGGCATCTGTGCTTTAAAAATCATTCAATAATTGTTAGTCATAGTTCAGCTGCATTTCTGTAAATTGAACACTAGGTGGCATCTGTGCTTTAAAAGTCATTCAATAATTGTGAGGCATAATTCAGCTGCATTTCTGCAAATTGAACACCAGGTGGCATCTGTGCTTTAAAAATCATTCAATATTTGTTAGGCATAGCTCAGCTGCATTTCTGCAAATTGAACACCGGATTTCAGCTGAGCTTTAAAAATCATTCAATAATTGTTAGGCATAGTTCAGCTGTATTTCTGCAAATTGAACACCAGGTGGCATCTGTGCTTTAAAAATCATTCAATAATTGTTAGGCATAGTTCAGCTGCATTTCTGCAAATTGAACACCAGGTGGCATCTGTGCTTTAAAAATCATTCAATAATTGTTAGGCATAGTTCAGCTGCATTTCTGCAAATTGAACACCGGATTGCAGCTGAGCTTTAAAAATCATTCAATAATTGTTAGGCATAGTTCAGCTGTATTTCTGCAAATTGAACACCAGGTGGCATCTGTGTTTTAAAATTCATTCAATATTTGCAAGGCATAGTTCAGCTGTATTTCTGCAAATTGAACACCAGGTGGCATCTGTACTTTAAAAATCATTCAATAATTGTTAGGCATAGTTCAGCTGCATTTCTGCAAATTGAACACCAGGTGGCATCTGTGCTTTAAAAATCATTCAATAATTGTTAGGCATAGTTCAGCTGCATTTCTGCAAATTGAACACCAGGTGGCATCTGTGCTTTAAAAATCATTCAATAATTGTTAGGCATAGTTCAGCTGTATTTCAGCAAATTGAACACCGGATGGCAGCAGAGCTTGAAAAATCATTCAATAATTGTTAGCCATAGTTCAGCTGCATTTCTGCAAATTGAACACCAGGTGGCATCTGCGCTTTAAAAATCATTCAATAATTGTTAGACATAGTTCAGCTGCATTTCTGCAAATTGAACACCAGGTGGCATCTGTGCTTTAAAAATCATTCAATAATTGTTAGGCTTAGTTCAGCTGCATTTCTGGAAATTGAACACCAGGTGGCATCTGTGCTTTAAAAATCATTCAATAATTGTTAGGCTTAGTTCAGCTGCATTTCTGGAAATTGAACACCAGGTGGCAGCTGTGCTTTAAAAATCATTCAATAATTGTTAGGCTTAGTTCAGCTGCATTTCTGGAAACTGAAGACCAGGTGGCCTCTGTGCTTTAAAAATCATTCAATAATTGTTAGGCATAGTTCAGCTGCATTTCTGCAAATTGAACACCAGGTGGCATCTGTGCTTTAAAAATCATTCAATCATTGTTAGGCATAGTTCAGCTGCATTTCTGCAAATTGAAAACCGGAAGGCAGCTGTGCTTTTAAAATCATTCAATAATTGTTAGGCATAGTTCATCTGCATTTCTGCAAATTGAACACCAGGTGGCATCTGTGCTTTAAAAAATCATTCAATAATTGTTAGGCATAGTTCAGCTGCATTTCTGCAAATTGAACACCAGGTGGCATCTGTGCTTTAAAAATCATTCAATATTTGTTAGGCATAGTTCAGCTGTATTTCTGCAAATTGAACACCAGGTGGCATCTGTGCTTTAAAAATCATTCAATAATTGTTAGGCATAGTTCAGCTGCATTTCTGCAAATTGAACACCAGGTGGCATCTGTGCTTTAAAAATCATTCAATAATTGTTAGGCATAGTTCAGCTGCATTTCTGCAAATTGAACACCGGATTGCAGCTGAGCTTTAAAAATCATTCAATAATTGTTAGGCATAGTTCAGCTGTATTTCTGCAAATTGAACACCAGGTGGCATCTGTGTTTTAAAATTCATTCAATATTTGCAAGGCATAGTTCAGCTGTATTTCTGCAAATTGAACACCAGGTGGCATCTGTACTTTAAAAATCATTCAATAATTGTTAGGCATAGTTCAGCTGCATTTCTGCAAATTGAACACCAGGTGGCATCTGTGCTTTAAAAATCATTCAATAATTGTTAGGCATAGTTCAGCTGCATTTCTGCAAATTGAACACCAGGTGGCATCTGTGCTTTAAAAATCATTCAATAATTGTTAGGCATAGTTCAGCTGTATTTCAGCAAATTGAACACCGGATGGCAGCAGAGCTTGAAAAATCATTCAATAATTGTTAGCCATAGTTCAGCTGCATTTCTGCAAATTGAACACCAGGTGGCATCTGCGCTTTAAAAATCATTCAATAATTGTTAGACATAGTTCAGCTGCATTTCTGCAAATTGAACACCAGGTGGCATCTGTGCTTTAAAAATCATTCAATAATTGTTAGGCTTAGTTCAGCTGCATTTCTGGAAATTGAACACCAGGTGGCATCTGTGCTTTAAAAATCATTCAATAATTGTTAGGCTTAGTTCAGCTGCATTTCTGGAAATTGAACACCAGGTGGCAGCTGTGCTTTAAAAATCATTCAATAATTGTTAGGCTTAGTTCAGCTGCATTTCTGGAAACTGAAGACCAGGTGGCCTCTGTGCTTTAAAAATCATTCAATAATTGTTAGGCATAGTTCAGCTGCATTTCTGCAAATTGAACACCAGGTGGCATCTGTGCTTTAAAAATCATTCAATCATTGTTAGGCATAGTTCAGCTGCATTTCTGCAAATTGAAAACCGGAAGGCAGCTGTGCTTTTAAAATCATTCAATAATTGTTAGGCATAGTTCATCTGCATTTCTGCAAATTGAACACCAGGTGGCATCTGTGCTTTAAAAAATCATTCAATAATTGTTAGGCATAGTTCAGCTGCATTTCTGCAAATTGAACACCAGGTGGCATCTGTGCTTTAAAAATCATTCAATAATTGTTAGGCATAGTTCAGCTGAATTTCTACAAATTGAACACCGGATGGCATCTGTGCTTTAAAAATCATTCAATAATTGTTAGGATTAGTTCATCTGCATTTCTGCAAATTGAACACCAGGTGGCATCTGTGCTTTAAAAATCATTCAATAATTGTTAGGCATAGTTCAGCTGCATTTCTGCAAATTGAACACCGGATGGCAGCTGTGCTTTAAAAATCATTCAATATTTGTTAGGCATAGTTCAGGTGTATTTCTGCAAATTGAACACCAGGTGGCATCTGTGCTTTAAAAATCATACAATAATTGTTAGGCATAGTTCAACTTAATTTCTTGAAATTGAACACCAGGTGGCATCTGTGCTTTAAAAATCATTCAATAATTGTTAGGCATAGTTCAGCTGCATTTCTACAAATTGAACACCGGATGGCATCTGTGCTTTAAAAATCATTCAATAATTGTTAGGCATAGTTCAGCTGCATATCTGCAAATTGAACACCGGATGGCAGCTGTGCTTTAAAAATCATTCAATAATTGTTAGGCAGAGTTCAGCTGCATTTCTGTAAATGGAACACCAGGTGGCATCTGTGCTTTAAAAATCATTCAATAATTGTTAGACATAGTTCAGCTGCATTTCTGCAAATTGAACACCGGATTGCAGCTGAGCTTTAAAAATCATTCAATAATTGTTAGGCATAGTTCAGCTGCATTTCTGCAAATTGAACACCAGGTGGCATTTGTGCTTTAAAAATCATTCAATAATTGTTAGGCATAGTTCAGCTGCATTTCTGTAAATTGAACACCAGGTGGCATCTGTGCTTCAAAAATCATTCAATAATTGTTAGGCATAGTTCAGCTGCATTTCTGTAAATTGAACACTAGGTGGCATCTGTGCTTTAAAAGTCATTCAATAATTGTGAGGCATAATTCAGCTGCATTTCTGCAAATTGAACACCAGGTGGCATCTGTGCTTTAAAATTCATTCAATATTTGCAAGGCATAGTTCAGCTGTATTTCTGCAAATTGAACACCAGGTGGCATCTGTACTTTAAAAATCATTCAATAATTGTTAGGCATAGTTCAGCTGCATTTCTGCAAATTGAACACCAGGTGGCATCTGTGCTTTAAAAATCATTCAATAATTGTTAGGCTTAGTTCAGCTGCATTTCTGGAAATTGAACACCGGATGGCAGCAGAGCTTGAAAAATCATTCAATAATTGTTAGGCATAGTTCAGCTGCATTTCTGCAAATTGAACACCGGATGGCAGCAGAGCTTGAAAAATCATTCAATAATTGTTAGGCATAGTTCAGCTGCATTTCTGCAAATTGAACACCAGGTGGCATCTGTGCTTTAAAAATCATTCAATAATTGTTAGGCATAGTTCAGCTGCATTTCTACAAATTGAAAACCGGAAGGCAGCTGTGCTTTTAAAATCATTCAATAATTGTTAGGATTAGTTCAGCTGCATTTCTGCAAATTGAACACCAGGTGGCATCTGTGCTTTAAAAATCATTCAATAACTGTTAGGCATAGTTCAGCTGCATTTCTGCAAATTGAACACCAGGTGGCATCTGTGCTTTAAAAATCATTCAATAATTGTTAGGCATAGTTCAGCTGCATTTCTGCAAATTGAACACCGGATGGCAGCTGTGCTTTAAAAATCATTCAATATTTGTTAGGCATAGTTCAGCTGTATTTCTGCAAATTGAACACCAGGTGGCATCTGTGCTTTAAAAATCATTCAATAATTGTTAGGCATAGTTCAACTTCATTTCTTGAAATTGAACACCAGGTGGCATCTGTGCTTTAAAAATCATTCAATAATTGTTAGGATTAGTTCAGCTGCATTTCTGCAAATTGAACACCAGGTGGCATCTGTGCTTTAAAAATCATTCAATAACTGTTAGGCATAGTTCAGCTGCATTTCTGCAAATTGAACACCAGGTGGCATCTGTGCTTTAAAAATCATTCAATAATTGTTAGGCATAGTTCAGCTGCATTTCTGTAAATTGAACACCAGGTGGCATCTGTGCTTCAAAAATCATTCAATAATTGTTAGGCATAGTTCAGCTGCATTTCTGTAAATTGAACACTAGGTGGCATCTGTGCTTTAAAAGTCATTCAATAATTGTGAGGCATAATTCAGCTGCATTTCTGCAAATTGAACACCAGGTGGCATCTGTGCTTTAAAAATCATTCAATATTTGTTAGGTATAGTTCAGCTGTATTTCTGCAAATTGAACACCAGGTGGCATCTGTGCTTTAAAATTCATTCAATATTTGCAAGGCATAGTTCAGCTGCATTTCTGCAAATTGAACACCAGGTGGCATCTGTACTTTAAAAATCATTCAATAATTGTTAGGCATAGTTCAGCTGCATTTCTGCAAATTGAACACCAGGTGGCATCTGTGCTTTAAAAATCATTCAATAATTGTTAGGCTTAGTTCAGCTGCATTTCTGGAAATTGAACACCGGATGGCAGCAGAGCTTGAAAAATCATTCAATAATTGTTAGGCATAGTTCAGCTGCATTTCTGCAAATTGAACACCGGATGGCAGCAGAGCTTGAAAAATCATTCAATAATTGTTAGGCATAGTTCAGCTTCATTTCTGCAAATTGAACACCAGGTGGCATCTGTGCTTTAAAAATCATTCAATAATTGTTAGACATAGTTCAGCTGCATTTCTGCAAATTGAACACCAGGTGGCATCTGTGCTTTAAAAATCATTCAATAATTGTTAGGCTTAGTTCAGCTGCATTTCTGTAAATTGAACACCAGGTGGCATCTGTGCTTTAAAAATCATTCAATAATTGTTAGGCTTAGTTCAGCTGCATTTCTGCAAATTGAACACCACGTGGCATCTGTGCTTTAAAAATCATTCAATAACTGTTAGGCATAGTTCAGCTGCATTTCTGCAAATTGAACACCAGGTGGCATCTGTGCTTTAAAAATCATTCAATAATTGTTAGGCATAGTTCAGCTGCATTTCTGCAAATTGAACAAAGGATGGCATCTGTGCTTTAAAAATCATTCAATATTTGTTAGGCATAGTTCAGCTGTATTTCTGCAAATTGAACACCAGGTGGCATCTGTGCTTTAAAAATCATTCAATAATTGTTAGGCATAGTTCAACTTCATTTCTTGAAATTGAACACCAGGTGGCATCTGTGCTTTAAAAATCATTCAATAATTGTTAGGATTAGTTCAGCTGCATTTCTGCAAATTGAACACCAGGTGGCATCTGTGCTTTAAAAATCATTCAATAACTGTTAGGCATAGTTCAGCTGCATTTCTGGAAATTGAACACCAGGTGGCATCTGTGCTTTAAAAATCATTCAATAATTGTTAGGCATAGTTCAGCTGCATTTCTGCAAATTGAACACCGGATGGCAGCTGTGCTTTAAAAATCATTCAATAATTGTTAGGCTTAGTTCAGCTGTATTTCTGCAAATTGAACACCAGGTGGCATCTGTGCTTTAAAAATCATTCAATAATTGTTAGGCTGAGTTCAGCTGCATTTCTGCAAATTGAGCACCAGGTGGCATCTGTGCTTTAAAAATCATTCAATAATTGTTAGGCGTAGTTCAGCTGTATTTCTGCAAATTGAACACCAGGTGGCAGCTGAGCTTTAAAAATCATTCAATAACTGTTAGGCATAGTTCAGCTGCATTTCTGTAAATTGAACACCAGGTGCCATCTGTGCTTTAAAAATCATTCAATAATTGTTAGACATAGTTCAGCTGCATTTTTGCAAATTGAACACTAGGTGGCATCTGTGCTTTAAAACTCATTCAATAATTGTTAGACATAGTTCAGCTGCATTTCTGCAAATTGAACACCAGGTGGCATCTGTGCTTTAAAAATCATTCAATAATTGTTAGACTTAGTTCAGCTGCATTTCTGGAAATTGAACACCAGGTGGCATCTGTGCTTTAAAAATCTTTCAATAATTGTTAGGCTTAGTTCAGCTGCATTTCTGGAAATTGAACACCCGGTGGCAGCTGTGCTTTAAAAATCATTCAATAATTGTTAGGCTTAGTTCAGCTGCATTTCTGGAAATTGAACACCAGGTGGCATCTGTGCTTTAAAAATCATTCAATAATTGTTAGGCATAGTTCAGCTGCATTTCTGCAAATTGAACACCAGGTGGCATCTGTGCTTTAAAAATCATTCAATAATTGTTAGGCATAGTTCAGCTGCATTTCTACAAATTGAAAACCGGATGGCAGCTGTGCTTTAAAAATCATTCAATAATTGTTAGGCAGAGTTCAGCTGCATTTCTGCAAATTGAACACCAGGTGTCATCTGTGCTTTAAAAATCATTCAATAATTGTTAGGCTTAGTTCAGCTGCATTTCTGCAAATTGAACAGCAGATGGCATCTGTGCTTTAAAAATCATTCAATAATTGTTAGGCATAGTTCAACTTCATTTCTTGAAATTGATCACCAGGTGGCAGCTGTGCTTTAAAAATCATTCAATAATTGTTAGGCATAGTTCAGCTGCATTTCTGCAAATTGAACACCAGGTGGCATCTGTGCTTTAAAAATCATTCAATAATTGTTAGTCATAGTTCAGCTGCATTTCTGGAAATTGAACACCAGGTGGCATCTGTGCTTTAAAAAATCATTCAATAATTGTTAGGCATTGTTCAGCTGCATTTCTGCAAATTGAACACCAGGTGGCATCTGTGCTTTAAAAATCATTCAATAATTGTTAGGCATAGTTCAGCTGCATTTCTACAAATTGAACACCGGATGGCATCTGTGCTTTAAAAATCATTCAATAATTGATAGGATTAGTTCAGCTGCATTTCTGCAAATTGAACACCAGGTGGCATCTGTGCTTTAAAAATCATTCAATAACTGTTAGGCATAGTTCAGCTGCATTTCTGCAAATTGAACACCAGGTGGCATCTGTGCTTTAAAAATCATTCAATAATTGTTAGGCATAGTTCAGCTGCATTTCTGCAAATTGAACACCGGATGGCAGCTGTGCTTTAAAAATCATTCAATAATTGTTAGGCATAGTTCAGCTGCATTTCTGCAAATTGAACACCGGATGGCAGCTGTGCTTTAAAAATCATTCAATAATTGTTAGGCATAGTTCAGCTGCATTTCTATAAATTGAACACTAGGTGGCATCTGTGCTTTAAAAGTCATTCAATAATTGTTAGACATAGTTCAGCTGCATTTCTGCAAATTGAACACCGGATGGTAGCTGTGCTTTAAAAATCATTCAATAATTGTTAGGCATAGTTCAGCTGCATTTCTGTAAATTGAACACTAGGTGGCATCTGTGCTTTAAAAGTCATTCAATAATTGTTAGGCATAATTCAGCTGTATTTCTGTAAATTGAACACCAGGTGGCATCTGTACTTTAAAAATCATTTAATAATTGTTAGGCATAGTTCAGCTGCATTTCTGCAAATTGAACACCGGATGGTAGCTGAGCTTTAAAAATCATTCAATAATTGTTAGGCTTAGTTCAGCTGCATTTCTGGAAATTGAACACCAGGTGGCAGCTGTGCTTTAAAAATCATTCAATAATTGTTAGGCATAGTTCAGCTGCATTTCTGCAAATTGAACACCAGGTGGCATCTGTGCTTTAAAAATCATTCAATAATTGTTAGGCATAGATCAGCTGCATTTCTGGAAATTGAACACCAGTTGGCATCTGTGCTTTAAAAATCATTCAATAATTGTTAGGCATAGTTCAGCTGCATTTCTGCAAATTGAACACCAGGTGGCATCTGTGCTTTAAAAATCATTCAATAATTGTTAGGCATAGTTCAGCTGCATTTCTGCAAATTGAACACCGGATGGCATCTGTGCTTTAAAAATCATTCATTAATTGTTAGGCATAGTTCAGCTGCATTTCTTGAAATTGAACACCAGGTGGCATCTGTGCTTTAAAAATCATTCAATAATTGTTAGGCATAGTTCAGCTGCATTTCTGCAAATTGAACACCAGGTGGCATCTGTGCTTTAAAAATCATTCAATAATTGTTAGGCATAGTTCAGCTGCATTTCTGCAAATTGAACACCGGATGGCAGCTGTGCTTTAAAAATCATTCAATAATTGTTAGGCATAGTTCAGCTGCATTTCTGCAAATTGAACACCAGGTGGCATCTGTGCTTTAAAAATCATTCAATAATTGTTAGGCATAGTTCAGCTGCATTTCTGCAAATTGAACACCAGGTGGCATCTGGGCTTTAAAAATCATTCAATAATTGTTAGGCATAGTTCAGCTGCATTTCTGCAAATTGAACACCGGATGGCAGCTGAGCTTTAAAAGTCATTCAATAATTGTTAGGCATAGTTCAGCAGCATTTCTGGAAATTGAACACCGGATGGCAGCTGTGCTTTAAAAATCATTCAATAATTGTTAGGCTTAGTTCAGCTGCATTTCTGGAAATTGAACACCAGGTGGCATCTGTGCTTTAAAAGTCATTCAATAATTGTTAGGCATAGTTCAGCTGCATTTCTGCAAATTGAACACCAGGTGGCATCTGTGCTTTAAAAATCATTCAATATTTGTTAGGCATAGTTCAACTGTATTTTTGCAAATTGAACACCAGGTGGCATCTGTGCTTTAAAAATCATTCAATAATTGTTAGGCATAGTTCAGCTGCATTTCTGGAAATTGAACACCCGGTGGCATCTGTGCTTTAAAAATCATTCAATAATTGTTAGGCATAGTTCAGCTGCATTTCTGGAAATTGAACACCAGGTGGCATCTGTGCTTTAAAAAATCATTCAATAATTGTTAGGCATAGTTCAGCTGCATTTGTGTAAATTGAACACCAGGTGCATCTGTGCTTTAAAAATCATTCAATAATTGTTAGGCATAGTTCAGCTGTATTTCTGCAAATTGAACACCAGGTGGCATCTGTGCTTTAAAAATCATTCAATAATTGTTAGGCATAGTTCAGCTGCATTTCTCGAAATTGAACACCGGATGGCAGCTGAGCTTTAAAAATCATTCAATAATTGTTAGGCATAGTTCAGCTGTATTTCTGCAAATTGAACACCAGGTGGCATCTGTGCTTTAAAAATCATTCAATAATTGTTAGGCATAGTTCAGCTGCATTTCTGCAAATTGAACACCAGGTGGCAGCTGTGCTTTAAAAATCATTCAATAATTGTTAGGCATAGTTCAGCTGCATTTCTGAAAATTGAACACCGGATGGCAGCTGAGCTTTAAAAATCATTCAATAATTGTTAGGCTTAGTTCAGCTCCATTTCTGGAAATTGAACACCAGATGGCAGCTGTGCTTTAAAAATCAGTCAATAATTGTTAGGCTTAGTTCAGCTCCATTTCTGCATATTGAACACCAGGTGGCAGCTGAGCTTTAAAAATCATTCAATAATTGTTAGGCATAGTTCAGCTGCATTTCTGGAAATTGAACACCAGGTGGCATCTGTGCTTTAAAAATCATTCAATAATTGTTAGGCATAGTTCAGCTGCATTTCTGCAAATTGAACACCAGGTGGCATCTGTGCTTTAAAAATCATTCAATAATTGTTAGGCAGAGTTCAGCTGCATTTCTGCAAATTGAACACCAGGTGGCATCTGTGCTTTAAAAATCATTCAATAATTGTTAGGCATAGTTCAGCTGCATTTCTGCAAATTGAACACCAGGTGGCAGCTGTGCTTTAAAAATCATTCAATAATTGTTAGGCATAGTTCAACTGCATTTCTTGAAATTGAACACCAGGTGGCAGCTGTGCTTTAAAAATCATTCAATAATTGTTAGGCATAGTTCAGCTGCATTTCTGGAAATTCAACACCAGGTGGCATCTGTGCTTTAAAAATCATTCAATAATTGTTAGGCATAGTTCAGCTGCATTTCTGGAAATTCAACACCAGGTGGCATCTGTGCTTTAACCCCTTAAGCCCCGAGGGTGGTTTGCACGTTAATGACCAGGCCAATTTTTACAATTCTGACCACTGTCACTTTATGAGGTAATTACTCTGGAACGCTTCAACGGATCCCCCTGATTCTGAGATTGTTTTTTCATGACGTATTGTACTTCATGATTGTGGTAAAATTTCTTCGATATCACTTGCGTTTATTTGTGAAAAAAATGGAAATTTGGCGAAAATTTTGAAAATTTTGCAATTTTCAAACTTTGAATTTTTATGCCCTTAAATCAGAGAGATATGTCACACAAAAGAGTTAATAAATAACATTTCCCACATGTCTAATTTACATCAGCACAATTTTGGAACCAAAATTTTTTTTTGTTAGGGAGCTATAAGGGTTAAAAGTTGACCAGCGATTTCTCATTTTTCCAACAAAATTTAGAAAACCATTTTTTTAGGGACCACATCACATTTGAAGTCACTTTGAGGGGTCTTTATGATAGAAAATACCCAAAAGTGACACCATTCTAAAAACTGCACCCCTCAAGGTGCTCAAAACCACATTCAAGAACTTTATTAACCCTTCAGGTGCTTCACAGGAATGTGGAAGAAAAAAATGAACATTTAACTTTTTTCACAAAAATGTTTCTTTAGACCCAATTTTTTTTATTTTCACAGGGGTAACAAGAAAAAAATGGCCCAATTTCCCCTGGGCACGCAGATACCCCATATGTGGGGAAAAAACACTGTTTGGGCGCACGGCAGGGCTCGGAAGGGAAGGAGCGCCGTTTGACTTTTTGATTGTAAAATTTGCTTGAATAATTAGCGGACACCATGTTGAGTTTGGAGAGCCCCTGTGTGCCCAAACATTGGAGCTCCCCCACAAGTGACCCCATTTTGGAAACTAGACCCCCCAAGGCACCTATCTAGATGCATAGTGAGCACTTGGAACCCCCAGGTGCTTCACAAATTGATTCGTAAAAATGAAAAAGTGTTTTTTTTTTTCACTTTTTCATTTTTACGAATCAATTTGTGAAGCACCTGGGGGTTCCAAGTGTTCACTATGCATCTAGATGGGTGCCTTGGGAGGTCTAGTTTCCAAAATGGGGTCACTTATGGGGGAGCTCCAATGTTTGGGCACACAGAGGCTCTCCAAACGCAACATGGTTCCAATTTGTTAGGGGACACCATGTTGCGTTTGGAGAGCCTCTGTGTGTCTAAACATTGGAGCTCCCCCACAAGTGACCCCATTTTGTAAACTAGACCCCCCAGGGAACTTATATAGATGTGTGGTGAGCCCATTGAACCCCCAGGTGCTTCACAGAAAATCATAATGTTGACTTGTGAAAATAAAAAAAAAACATTTTTTCCACAAAAATGCAAAAAAAAATATTTTCACAAGGGTACCAGGAGAAATTGCACCCCATAAGTTGTTGTGCAATTTCTCCTGAGTACGCATATACCCCATGTGTTGGAAAAAACTACTGCTTGGGCGCATGTAAGGGCTCGGAAGGGAAGGAGTGACGCTTTTGAATGCAGACTTTGATGGAATGGTCTGCGGGCATCATGTCATGTTCTCAGAGCCCCTGATGTGCCTAAACAGTGAAATGCCTAACAAGTGACCCCTTTTTGGTAGTTAGTTGATTTTTGAATTTTGTAATGTAGTGTTGTACATCAGTTGTGTAGGACAATCTGACGAACACTACACAACTGACGTATGACAACCTGACGAACACTACGTCAGCTGTGTAGTGTTCGTCAGGTTGTCATACGTCAGAAATTAATTCAATAGACCATCGAAGTATGGTACCTTTTGAAGCAGTCTTTCATACACAGGCCAGGTTTGTCAGGGCAGGTGTCACATTGATAAATGGTGTCCTTGCGTATTCCACTTTTATAACACACTCGGCACCTCTTTTGTGACTTTCCTTTTTTTCCGCTGTGAGGGATCTGCCCTGGGAAATGCTGGCCTGGTACAATTCTCGGTCCTTCAATACCAGAAGTACTGGGTTCCCCTCTGCTCTGTCACCGCTGCCAAATATCAGGGCCTTGATAATTGTTTCCTGAAACTGAAGATATGACGCAGAAGACTGGCCTGCACATTGTGACAGAAGGAAAGCATTGTGCATTGCCATCTGTACAATGTGCACGGCCAGCTTCTTGTACCACACTCTGGACTTTCTCAAAGCACTGTATGGCTGGAGGACTTGATCAGAGAGATCAACTCCCCCCATGTACTTGTTGTACCCCACTACACAGTCTGGTTTGACGACCTGTGTAGTGGAACCTCGTACAGTGCTGAGGGTGCTGCCATCACCATGTATGGTGGTCAAGAAAAGGACATCCCTTTTGTCCTTGTACTTGACCATCAACAGGTGGTCGCTACATTGGGCTCTGCTCTCACCCCTTCTGAGCAGCTGCTCAATTAGTGTCTTTGGGAGGCCTTTCTGAATTTTACGGACAGTACCGCAGGCTGCAGTATGTCGCGCAGAGAGGGACTGGAAGAGCGGGATACTTGTATAAAAGTTATCCACGTAGAGGTGATAACCTTTATCAAGCAGTGGGTGCACCAAGTCCCACACAATTTTCCCACTCACTCCCAGAACAGGGGGGCATTCAGGGGGTTCAATCCGGGAGTCCTTCCCTTCATAAACTCTAAACTTGTGAGTGTAACCTGAGGTACTCTCACAGAGTTTATACAACTTGATCCCGTACCTTGCCCTCTTACTGGGCAGGTACTGCCGGAATCCAAGCCGCCCCTTAAAAGAAATTAAGGACTCATCCACACAGATGTCCCTTTGGGGCACGTACACTTCACCAAACTTGTTGTTGAAGTGTTCGATGACAGGCCGAACTTTGAAAAGACGATCAAAGTTCGGGTCATCGCGTGCAGGACACCTTGCATTATCTTGGTAATGCAAGAACTTGTAGATGGCCTGAAAGCGTGTCCGGGTCATGACCATTCGGAACACTGGAGTGTTATACAAAACGTCAAAACTCCAGTATTGCCGAAGCTCGGGCTTCTTCAAGATCCCCATAAGAAGGACGAGGCCCCAAAACTTCATCATTTCTACTGCGTCTACAGGAGACCAGTTAGAAAATGATGAAGAGGGGTTTTGTTCTAAAAATTGATGAGCATACAAATTAGTTTGGCCCACCAGGAGGTTTAGAAAATCCTCAGAGAAAAAGACTTTGAAAAAGTCTATTTCTGTGAGGCCGGTGGTGTCAAACTTGATTCCTGATTCCGCTATGAAATCAGGAATCAGCGGCTCATAATTTTCGGGGGGCGAAGTCCATATAGGCTCAGTAGTGGGGGGCGCTGGAACATCTCTCCTGCGACGACGGCGGGGCGGGCCAGCAGAACCTGAGGAAGAGGAGGAAGAAGAGAAGGAGGAAGACGACGAGGAGTCGGAAAAATAAAGAAATGTGGGATCCTCACCCTCACTGTCAGTGTCGGAGGCAAGAATAGCGTATGCCTCCTCCGCTGAATACTGAGTTTGGGATGAGCAGGACATTGTATGTTATGTATGTGGTGCGTGTGTGTCAGTACTTTATTTAGAGTGTGTGGAAAAAGGAAATACTGTATGTGGTGCAAACAGCGAGCACGAGTGTGGATTGGTGAACTATGCCACCGATCAATACTCGGCGGCTGCTGGATGTGCGCACAAATGTGTGGGGAGTGGGAAGAGGGGAATTGGGTTGGATGAGGGGAGATCAGAGATTACTTACAAAAGTCCTCTCTGTTCTTCTTTCAGGACCGGGAGCCCGGAGCAGGAGCCCGGCGCTGGTGACCGGGAGCCCGGAGCAGGAGACCGGGAGCCCGGAACAGGAGACCAGGAGCCCGGAGCAGGAGACCGGAGCAGGAGACCGGGAGCCCGGAGCAGGAGACCGGGAGCCCGGAGCAGGAGACCGGGAGCAGGAGCCCGGGAGCCCGGAGCAGGAGCCCGGAGCAGGAGCCCGGAGCAGGAGACCAGAAGCCCGGAGCAGGAGACTGGGAGCCTGGAGCAGGAGACTGGGAGCCCGGAGCAGGAGACCGGAGCAGGAGCCCGGAGCAGGAGCCGGGAGCAGGAGACCGGGAGCCCAGAGCAGGAGACCGGGAGCCCGGAGCAGGAGACCGGGAGCAGGAGCCCGGGAGCCCGGAGCAGGAGCCCGGAGCAGGAGACCAGGAGCCCGGAGCAGGAGACCGGTACTGGAGCTGGAGATCAGAAGCAAAAGAATTAACAGGGACACTGGGGTGAGGCGGATTGGGGTGGGAAGGGGGGTAAAAAGACAGGGGAGTAGGAAGAGGGGTAAAAAGACAGGGGAGTGGGAAGAGGGGGATTGGGGTGGATGAGGGGAGATCAGAGATGGACTTACCAAAGGGTCAGCAGGACTGGAACAGAAGACCCAGAGCAGGAGCCCGGGAGCCCGGAGCAGGAGCCCAGGAGCCCGGAGCAGGAGACCAGGAGCCCGGAGCAGGAGACCGGTACTGGAGCTGCAGATCAGAAGCAAAAGAATTAACAGGGACACTGGGGTGAGGCAGATTGGGGTGGGAAGGGAGGTAAAAAGACAGGGGAGTGGGAAGAGGGGTAAAAAGACAGGGGAGTGGGAAGAGGGGGATTGGGGTGGATGAGGGGAGATCAGAGATGGACTTACCAAAGGGTCAGCAGGAATGGAACAGAAGACCCAGAGCAGGAGACCGGGAGCCCGGAGCAGGAGACCGGGAGCCTGGCGCTGGTGACCAGGAGCCCGAAGCTGGTGACCGGGAGCCCGGCGCAGGAGCACGGAGCAGGAGCCCGGAGCAGGAGACCAGGAGCCCGGTGCAGGAGACCAGGAGCCCGGCGCTGGTGACCAGGAGCCCAAAGCTAGTGACCAGGAGCCCGGCGCAGGAGCCCGGAGCAGGAGCCCAGAGCAGGAGACCAGGAGCCCGGCGCTGGTGACCAGGAGCCCGAAGCTGGTGACCGTGAGCCCGGCGCAGGAGCCCGGAGCAGGAGCCCGGAGCAGGAGACCAGAAGACCGGAGCTGGTGACCAGGAGCCCGGCGCTGGTGACCGGGAGCTGGAAACTCGGACCAGAGCTGGAGACCGCTGCAGGACGCAGAAAAAAAGGTAAGGGGGGGTAAAAAGAGGGGGGAGGGCGGATTGGGGTGGATGAGGGGAGAACAGACTTACCAAAGTCTTCTCTGCAGGATCAGCAGCAGGCTCTGGAGCAGGAATCACAGCAGGTCAGGAGCAGAAGATCCAGGAGCTGGAGCAGAAGATCCAGGACGCTGGAACAGAAGATCCAGGAGCAGCGGCAGCAGCAGCAGCGACTAGAACAGTGAGAAGATGGTCTTGTGGTGTCACAGAATATTCTGTGGCACTACAAGGCTCAGCACAGACATATCAGATGTGATCGCTCTGTAGAAATCCTCACCAAGTGTGAGGGTCTGCAGGGCGGTCACAGGGTGATGATGGGGTGGTGACAGGTGGAGGTAATCTGATTGGAGCAATCATTGATGACAACGATCGCTCCAATCAGAGTACCTGAATACAGGTGACCAGGCGGTCACAGGGAGGTGTCACCTCTCTGTGACCTCCTGTGGTGCATGTTGTGCCCCAGCCATCTGATTGGTGACACTGATTGCACCAATCAGACATGGCTGAAGCAGAACACGCACCACAGGGGGTCACAGAGAGGTGACACTTCCCTGTGACCGCCTGGTCACCTGTATTCAGGTACTCTGATTGGAGCGATCGATGTCATCATCGATCGCTCCAATCACAGTAGTCTGGGGGCTTGAATCACATTACAGGGGGTCATGGGGCGGTGACAGGCAGGTCACAAGCCGGGCACCGCCCCATGACCGCCCTGTCACCGCGCGGTCGCGCTACGATCGGTGCGATCGATGTGATCGGCGATCGCACCGATCATAGCAGTCTGGGGCCAGGGCTGGGGTGTCCTAGCAACAGCCTAGGATCGGTGCTCTTAGGAGCACCGATCCTAGGCTGCAGATCACTGTTTCCGGCAATCACATTGCCGGAAACAGTGAGAAATTCTGTGATTGGCTGTTCAGATTTGAACAGCCAATCACAGCGATCGCTGGTGCGGGGGGCGGCGACAGCCCCCGGCATGATGACTCCATCTACCAAGAGGTAGGATGGCACCGTAACTTCAATGCTGTCACCGCGACTTAAGTCGCGGTGCCGCATTAAAGATATGACGTACTAATACGGGTCTGGCTCTTAAGTCCCAGGGCACAGACGCGCATTAGTACGTCAAATGTTATTAAGGGGTTAAAAATCATTCAATAATTGTTAGGCTTAGTTCAGCTGCATTTCTGGAAATTGAACACCAGGTGGCATCTATGCTTTAAAAATCATTCAATAATTGTTAGGCATAGTTCAGCTGCATTTCTGCAAACTGAACACCAGGTGGCATCTGGGCTTTAAAAATCATTCAATAATTGTTAGGCATAGTTCAGCTGCATTTCTGTAAATTGAACACCAGGTGGCATCTGTGCTTTAAAAATCATTCAATAATTGTTAGGCATAGTTCAGCTGCATTTCTGGAAATTGAACACCGGATGGCAGCTGTGCTTTAAAAATCATTCAATAATTGTTAGGCATAGTTCAGCTGCATTTCTGTAAATTGAACACCAGGTGGCATCTGTGCTTTAAAAATCATTCAATATTTGCTAGGCATAGTTCAGCTGCATTTCTGGAAATTGAACACCAGGTGGCACCTGGGCTTTAAAAATCATTCAATAATTGTTAGGCATAGTTCAGCTGCATTTCTGGAAATTGAGCACCAGGTGGCATCTGTGCTTTAAAAATCATTCATTAATTGTTAGGCATAGTTCAGCTGCATTTCTGGAAATTGAACACCAGGTGGCAGCTGTGCTTTAAAAATCATTCAATAATTGTTAGGATTAGTTCAGCTGCATTTCTGGAAATTGAACACCGGATGGCATCTGTGCTTTAAAAATCATTCAATATTTGCAAGGCATAGTTCAGCTGCATTTCTGTAAATTGAACACCAGGTGGCATCTGTGCTTTAAAAATCATTCAATAATTGTTAGGCTTATGCGCAGTCACTTGCTCAAAAACAGTGTACGTTTTTGTCTGATTTTCACGAAAAAGGAGTGTGGGTCGAGGGCAAAACTGTGTTAGCGTTTGCATGGTCAAAACCACAAGCGTTTTTTGCATGGTGTTTTGTCAATCTGCGTAATTGTTGGAAAACATCAGATTTGTGTAATATCTAAGAACACGCATATGGTAAAAAAACGCATGTGTTATTGGCACAATTTGTTTGGTATGCTCTACAAACGCTCAGACTTGCGCTAATCCCTATGTATGATTGCTCCTTCAAAAACTGTGTGCGTTTTTGTCCGATTTTGACCAAAAGTGAGAGCCGGCTCTTAGAAGTCCTAGATGGTCCGATAGCCAGATATCATTCAAGAAATTGAAAGCCGGCTATTGAACATCAAAATATTGTGTTTAGCCAGCCCTCGTAAAAAAATCTACACCTACTAAGTTACATTAACCAATCGCAGCAGACTCACAATTTAGATTCAAATGAACCAATCACTGGCAAGTGCATCGCTTTAAGAGGAAGAGAGTTTTGGAGGGAAGTTGAATTTTGAGTCAGTTCTCAGGTGCTGTGGTCTACGCCGATTACAACCATGGAGTCCAGAGTAGAGATGAGCGTTGTTCGGCTCGAACTGTTCGCCAATCTCAAATCCGAGCTGTTTTGGGCGGTGTTCGAGCCGTTCGGCGAACACAAACAATTTGAGAAAAATTCGGCTGTTCGAGGTTATGTTCGATAACTGTTCGTGCCCCAAAATCATAACTGGGTTTTTTCTCAGTAATGATGAAAATTAATGTTAATCCGCAGTTTGAGTGTACAGCGGGGCGGGGGGAGGGGCAGGGGATGGATCTCTGCAGGAACAATGAAGATCTCCATTTTTTTTTCTCTTTCCCGCATTTACAGTGGGGAGGTGCAATCTGTCAGCCTATCAGCAGTGCACACACGGAGCGAAGTGCTTTTTTTCACACAAGCAAGGGCATGTGTCATTGGCAGTGTATGTCACATGTCCTTGCCCTATAAGACCAAGCCATTTTCCCCGTCGCCACCATTTTCTCACTGCTGCAGCTGCGTGTTAGACGGCACCGCTGTTGCTGTGTGCGCTATACCTTGTTAATTTCAAGCCAATTTTCGCACAAATCGACAGATAGCTTGGGAGTAGGGAATAGTTGTGATTGCCGTCCTTTTAAGGACTAGGTTACAGCATTTCCTACGACTTTTATCAGGCAGGTCTGTGCTCTTAAATAGATAGGTTGGGAGTAAAGACTAATTGTAATTGCAGTCCTTTTCAGGACTAGGTTACATCAGTTCCTATCAGTTTTTGCCAGGCAGGTCTGTGCCAGTGCTGTGCAAGATTTTTTCACAGCATTTGGCTGAATCTAGCAAAGCTAATCCTTTTTGGCCTATTGCAGAGTGTGTTAGCCAGTGGAGTAGCCTATCTGTGTTACAAGATATACCACCTGTGTATAGAATACCAATTTTTTTACTGCACCTAGTGAAGTAAAACCTTTTGAGCATAGCATCATTCTATTAGTCCATCTATACTGACCTCCATCAGGTTGCAAATTGAATATCATTTTTTTCTGCATCTAGCTCTGAAAAAATATTTGGGCTTGTAGCAGTGTGTGGGACTTGTTCTATTAGTCCATCTATACTGACCTCCATCAGGTTGCAAACTGAATATAATTTTTTTCCACATCTAGCTCTGAAAAAATATTTGGCCTTCTAGCAGTGTGTGGGACTTGTTCTATTAGTCCATCTATACTAACCTCCATCAGGTTGCAAACTGAATATAATTTTTTTCTGCATCTAGCTCTGAAAAAATATTTGGGCTTGTAGCAGTGTGTGGGACTTGTTCTATTAGTCCATCTATACTGACCTCCATCAGGTTGCAAACTGAATATCATTTTTTTCCACATCTAGCTCTGAAAAAATATTTGGCCTTCTAGCAGTGTGTGGGACTTGTTCTATTAGTCCATCTATACTAACCTCCATCAGGTTGCAAATTGAATATAATTTTTTTCTGCATCTAGCTCTGAAAAAATATTTGGGCTTGTAGCAGTGTGTGGGACTTGTTCTATTAGTCCATCTATACTGACCTCCATCAGGTTGCAAACTGAATATAATTTTTTTCCACATCTAGCTCTGAAAAAATATTTGGCCTTCTAGCAGTGTGTGGGACTTTCTCTATTAGTCCATATATACTGACCTCCATCATGTTGCAAATTGTATATAATTTTTTTCTACATCTAGCTCTGAAAAATATTTGGCCTTCTAGCAGTGTGTGGGACTCATTGTATTAGGCCATCTATACCAAACTCCACCAGCTTTGAAATTAATAATAATTTTTAGCTGCATCTAGCCCTGAAAATAATTTTTCTTCCCAATAGTGGTAGCAATAGAAATATGGGGCGCGCGCCTGGCTTACAAAAATATACTCTTCATAACAAAAAACACCAGCCTAGCGCATTGCATTAATAAGATGGCATCATCGTCTCTCCCAGTGCTAGGCCTACTACGCAGGCTAGCATTCCTGTGCCTAAAACGCAATGTATGGGTCCGCGCTAGCCACTATGCTGAGGGGTCTAAAGCTGCTGCTAACGCTTTATAACAATTCAATCGGCAGATTTTCACAGAGCTCTTCCACAACGCCCACCCATCGGGCAACAGTTGCCCGCCTTCCCTATGGGATCTAGTGGCGAATAGTTGATGCCATTAATCAGAGCGTCAGTTTCCCCGTCGACGTGGCAAGCATACGGTAAGGCATGGGAAGAGTGGACACGACTAGTAGCAGGCAGACGGGTTGAACAATGTGAACAAGCCATATCACAAGTCACCATAGAATTTCTCCACCAGCTAATGATGAGGGGCATATCAGGGGCGTCACCGCAGCGGTGTCTGACCGGAGTAGCATTTCACTTCCAACTACTGAATTGGGGAGATGTGACAAAGATTCATCATCAGACAATCCATAAAAGGGTGGAAAAGGGGTCAGCCAAGTCAGGAGTGTAGACGTCCCGTCCCGTGTCACTAAAACTGATTTCTCACATCATATCCCTAACACCATTAACATGACACTCACAATTTGAAGCAACACTACTGTCTACTGCATTTGTGATCGCCTTCTTCGGGGCGCTATGCATAAGCGAATTAGTCCCTCAATCCAAAATTACCACCAGTGGAGGCTTATTACACCAGGACATAGTCATAGAAAATAATGCAATACGTCTACGCATACACCAATCGAAAACGGTTCCAGCGGGCAGGGGCACTTGGGTATTTCTACAACCCACAAACGGTACACTGAGTCGGGTAACAATAGTAAAATCATATCTAACCATCAGATCACAAAGTAATTTCTTCCTATCACACATTGATGGAACGCCATTATCAAGATACCAGTTCCAAGCTATATTTAATAAATGCATAACATCGGCAGGGAACCACCCCAAAGATTATGGGACACACTCATTCCGCATAGGCGCGGCCACGGAAGCAGCAAGAGCAGGACTGTCAGAAAAAGAAGTTCAGAGGATAGGGAGATGGCGATCCACGTGTTTGGCGAGATACATAAGACCGGACTTGTTATCCTAACATGGTTTGTTTCTTTTACAGGTGACGCTAAGCCAACAGTGTGGGTGATAGGCTCGTATATATATTGGGCAGAAAAAAGGGCGAAAGTCCGCCCAGGCGGGAGGAAATTAGAGTTTCATAACACATATTTCAACTGGAGAGGTATTAGAGGCCTGCTATGCCCACAGGTACTAATGGAGGTAATCAAGGTAGGGAGAGAGGCAAGAGGTCCGGTCATCTTAGTTATACAGGCCGGGGGAAACAACCTAGGTCATCACAAGAGCGCATAACTAATGGCAATAATGAAACTAGACACTGAGCGCTTCAGAGAATTTTTCACAAAACTAGCTATAGTATGGTCAGAGATTGTGCCTGTAGCGGTATGGCAATGTGCGCGAGACATCACGGCCATCGAACGGACAAGGCGGGTAATAAATATTCGGATGGCAAAATTTAGAAGAGACAGAGGCGGTGTAGTGGTACGACACCGACAACTGGAAGGAGATAAAGCAGGCCTCATACGGCCCGACGGTGTTCACTTAATGGATATTGAACTGGACATATTCCTGTCAGGACTCCAGGACGGAGTGGAACAAGCGTTAAGAGTGATGGGTGGGCGTCAGAGTCCTGCATACGAGTACGCAGGATCCTCCGTGGCCTGGAAATAGAAAGGACAAGTTGGAGAGTTACACTTGTTGGCCAACTTGCCGGAGTGGAGACCCAGGGCATGCTGCAACAAGCTGAATTATTTTAGAAATAAAATGCCTTTCTCATGGAATGAGTATAAAGTGTTAATAAAGCTGTGACCGATCCTCACCCATCCAGTTGTAAGAGTTACATTATTGTATTGTCAAGGAAAGGGGGGCGGTAGGGGGACTGAGCGTCTGGGTTTGGTTGGGGGTCCCCACAGTCTGCCTAGGCTAGATGCATTTAAAAATTCTTATTAGATACACAGGCGGTACAGCTTGCTTCGCAGCTGGGCTACTACGCCCAAAGTATTGCCTAGGCTAGATGCAGTTAAAAATTCTACGCTGACTAGCAGACACTGAAGATTTGGAGCAGACCTCTGAGTTAACAGCTCTTCAGACTCAACCTTCTGTGTTACCCCAAGCCATAGTGTATGTAGTTTCTTACAGTTAAAAGGTGGGGGGGAGCGACCCAACCCACCTGGAATTGACGATGCCAACGTCACATAAGACACAGCAAGGGGACTCCAAAAAGATTCTCCATTTTTTCCCAAAATTGTGGCACAGACACCACTCAACCCTAGAACGCATACCTGGGGCCTCGCAGGCACGCCCTGTTAATTGTTTTCTATTTTCTGCAAGATTACTTTAGTTAGAATTTTGAAACTCTAGGTATTCTTCATGTATATAGTTGTTTGTCATTTGAGTTTGAGTTATTCCATGTTATTTGCACACGGGCCTAAAAGGCCCCAGGTATGTGAAAGTGTAGATTTTTATGGTCATGCGTTCTAGGGTTAAGTGGCATCAATTGCCCCACAGTTGATTAAAACGATTGGTAAGGAGATTTTACCAAATCCTCAAGCTTTTAGTCTCCCAAGGATAACACAGGGGTAGAAAAGTCCTTGCGAATCCATGATTTGTTTATCTTTATGAACGTGAGTCTGTCTACATTCTCAGTGGACAGCCGCGTGCGCTTATCTGTCAGCACACCACCAGCAGCGCTGAACACACGTTCAGAGAGAACACTGGCTGCAGGGCATGACAAGATCTCCAAGGCGTGAGTGGCGAGCTCCGGCCATTTTTCCAGATTGGAAGCCCAAAAAGAGCAAGGGTCCAGTGACACAGTCATGGCTTTGATGTTCACTTGGAGATACTCCTGCACCATCCTCTCTAGGCACTGACTATGTGTCAGACTTCTTGTCTCCTGTGGCCTTGCAAAGGATGGTCTAAAAAAGTGGTGAAACAATTCCACAAAATTGCTGTTACCAGCAGATACTGTGTTACTGTTGCGGTTTGAGTGATGAAGACTCGACAGTCCCACGGTTGGAAAGTTAGAACTGTGAGATTCACTACGTGCACCACTGGTGTTTTGTGGAAAAGCACATGTAAGATTCTGCAACTGCGTCTGCAGATACTCCTGCATGCGTCAATCCCTTTTTATGGCAGGAATTATTTCGGCAAATTTACTTTTGTACCGGGTATCTAAGAGTGTGGCAACCCAGTAGTCGGGATTACTTTGAATTCTGACAATCCGAGGGTCATGTTGCAGGTAGTGCAGCAAGAAGGCACTCATGTGTCTTGCGCATCCAGGAGGACCAAGTCCTTGTTGTGTTGGTAGCGAGGTAAGAATCATGCTTCCTTCCTCTGCCCTCTCCCCCCAACCTCACACAACAGAAATGTGATCAAGGTCTCCCTCATCTGATGAATCTTCCATGCCCATCGCCAGTTCGTCCTCCACTTCTTCCTCGGCTCCTGCACCTTCCTCAACAGTTTGGCTGCTACCATGCGCCCTGGTTAATCCCGCTCCCCCACCCTCCCATGCCTGCCGCCTTGGTGCTGCCAACCGTATGGACCTTGGAGATGTTATCCATTCCGCATACGACTCCTCCTCTACTTCCTCCACCTCCTCTTGTCCCACTACCTGACTCGGAATTCTGTTTAATGTGTGCTCCAGCATGTAATGTAAATCACCGGAATAGTCATGCTGATAATGGCATCGTCGTCAGCACTAAACATCTTCGTTGCCATTTCAAAACTGTGCAGAAGGGTGTGTGGCGCCCCTGAGGGTTCAGTCGCCACAGAGTTACTGCATTTCACCCTGAGGTGTGGTATCTCACCCTCAGGTAAGGAAGGCGTATGGCTCGGGACCCTAACACCTGCATCCAACACATACCCGCAGTGGGGGTAGGGCGAGTTTGCTCCTAAGGGAGAGCACAGTCCCAGGTCCCTAGCTGGTGGGAGGATCCTATGTAGTGGGTGCTTAGGGGAGCAGCTTAGGGGAGCACTTGACAGGGAGAGTGTAAATAGGAAGCCATCTTAGAAAGAGCAAGCCAGTCAGAGGAGGAAAAGTGACAGGAGCAGAGGCTCGGCATGAGCTCTGCTCCGGAGGCGGGCCTAGCCTGGGAGGCCCAGGACTGAAGGAGAGAAGAGAGGAGTGGGAGCAGGAAGGCTCCAGGAACCAAAGGGACCCTAGGGCTACGGGCCGTGCAGAAGGCCACCCGTACTCCCGCTGCTACCAGGAGGTAGAGGGGTCAGGCCAGATAAGGGGAACTGGTCCCTCAACTAGCGGAGAAACAGCAAGGCTCAACTAGAAACCGGAGGCTGCAGCATTTCATGTACTGCAGGCCAAAGTCCACACCAGTCTCATTAAGAAGGTAGCCACAAAGGACCCAGGGGACGGAACACAAGTCGCCCGCCAAGGCCCGAGGATACCGGATAGAAGTGTCACTGGGTGTGAGGTGCAGGGAGAAGGCCAGAGAAAGGACACACAGAAGGGGGTCCTGTTAAGTACTCCGGAGCTATCTGGGGGTGGACTGAGCCCCTCACTGAGTACGCACAGCACGACGGGTGAGATTGCTCTGGTACCTGTAATCTGGACTGCAACAACTGTGAGTAAAGATCTTGGGACTGCATCACACGGACTCTGTGTTCATTACTGACTCCCTGCACTACAACCACCATCATCCACCCACACTGCCCTGAAGCTACACTCTTCCTGTGGTGAGTAATAATACCATTGCTGCAAAACCACCAGCTTCAGAAGACTGTTCCGCAGCGGCGGCCCCTTTGGCCGCACTCCACAGGTGGCGTAGTCGGACATTATAAAATCCATATATACAAATTACCCTTGGATTGACCGCCCTGGGTCACGGACCAGGTCACCGCCAAAGTGACTACAACCCCCAGCGTCTACCGGCCCGGCTCAGGGTACCCCACGGCCCAGGGGGCGCGTCAACTTCATAGGTCCCTGATCTGAGACCACTCCTGCAGCGTGATTTGCCCCACCTCTGGATCTCGTTGGCCCAGGCTATACATCAGAACGTATTGCACCAGGGCTTGTCGGTGCTGCCACAGTCGCAGTAACATGTGCAGAGTTGAATTCCACCGTGTCGGCACATCGCATTTCAGCCGGTGAACTGGCAGGCCCAACGACTTCTGTAAAGATGTAAGTCGTTGAGCTGCGGGATGCGAACGGCGGAAGTGAGCACACAGTGACCGTGCCCTCTGCAGAAGGCCATCTAGTCCGGGATAGTGGGTTAAAAATTTATGGACAACCAGGTTCAACACGTGAGCCATACAAGGCACGTGTGTGACATTGCCCACGGCAAAGGGCCGCACCCAGGTTTGCAGCATTGTCGCACATGGCCTTCCCTGGTTGCAGGTCCAGTGGAGACAATCATTCATGAAACTGGGTCTCCAGAGCTGACCACAACTCCTCAGCTGTGTGACTCACATTTCCCAGACATTTCAAAGTAAACACTGATGCCGTTGAGCCCTGCTGCCAGCATAGTAAGGAGGTGTGCAGGATTCCTTCTGCGCAGTTAGAAAGCAGGTGGCATTACCAGACAGGCTTTGGGTGCAGGTGGAGGACCGAGAGGAGGTTGAGGAGGCAGAAGCAGTGGAGGAACTTCGAGATAAAGAGGATTGACGCACAACTCGTGGGGACGGTAAGACTTGGACAGCAGCCCCTTGTCCTGCTGTCACCATAGTTACCCAGTGCCCAGTCAGCGACATGTAACGCCCCTGTCTATGCCTACTCGTCCAGGTGTCTGTGGTGAAATGCACCCTGTCACACACAGAGTTTCTCAAAGAAGCGGTGATGTTGTGTGCGACATGCTGGTGGAGCGCAGGCACACCTTTCTTTGAGAAGTAGTGCCGACTGGGCATCTGGTACTGGGGCACTGCGACGGACATAAGGTATCGAAAATCCACTGTGTCCTCCAGGCGGAAAGGCAGCATTTCTGTAGCCAACAGCTTGCAGATGGTGAAATTCAACCTCTTAGCTTTCTCATGGCTAGGAGGAAATGGTCTTTTACTTTTCCACATCTGAGGGACCAAGGGCTGGCTGTTGTGCTTAGACGGGGTTGAGTAGGGTGTCCCCGGCAAACTGCCGGTCTGTGAGAAAGATGCAGGCGGACATGTTAGGTTGCCTTGATCCAAAGATGGTGCTCTCGATGTCGGAGAGCGCTCAACACCAGCAGGTGTTTCCACTTCCCAATGAACTGACGACCTGCCAATCACACTGGCTTTTGCAGGTAAAGAGGTGGCAGGTATGCGTCCCAAAACATGTGTGACTGCTGTCCCCCCTGTCACAGAGGATGAAGAGGCCGCGGATGCACAAGATGGGGCAGACGGTGGTTGGCCCAGCCTGCTAGGCCGCATTGTAGCACAGTGAGCTTCCCACTGCAACTTATGCTTCATATCCATGTGACGGTACTTGCATGAAGTACTCAAACTATGGATTTTTTGGCCTCTACTTAGCTTTTGGTGACAAATATTACAGATAACATGAGTTGGGTCATCCTTATCGATCTGAATAAATGCCCAGGCTATGCAAGGCTTAGAGTCCATGCGACCTGAACAGCCACTACGACTTGTGGTCAGAGGCAGAGTTGTGGTTGAGGAAGCAGTTGTTGACGTGCTTCCAGTACTCCGTCTCTGTCCAGAAAGGCGCAACCTAACCTCATCGTCAATAGCATCTGTGATGCCCCGCTGCGCTTCGTATCACAGATCCTAGAAGAGTGTATTGATGGAATCCTCCACAAGAGGCCCCCATAAACATTCACACATCTCCACCTTCCACTTCAGACCAGCAGAGGGAGCCCGTTAGGGATATAAATAGGGAAGGTGGAGCTAGGCAGTTCAGTTCCTCTGAAGAGTTCCTGCAGTAGAGAAGCCTAAGAGAGGTCTGTCTGCAGTGGAGCTCAGTCTAGTCTAGAGAACTCAGTTAATAGTTCAGCAGTGGAGCACGAGGCTCCTGCTAGCTAGATTCAGGGAGCCCAGATAGAGCTTAAGGTGTGCCGGCGCCATAAGATCGGTGAAGCGCGGCAAGCTGCCGTTAGTGTGTATAGCCTAGTGAGGGCCCGAGTAGGCCGAAGGCGAGTGGCGAGTTAGTACATAAGGGGCAGAGGAGCTTAACCAGCTCACCCCGAAGCATTTACCGGACACCGGATGCGAGCTTACCGGGATCTCTATGACCCAGTAAGGCATAACCGGAATCCCTGGAGAACTACAAGTCTCAGGATCGCTAAGGTGCTGATACGTAACAGAGCCAGGAGACGCTTAGGCCCCGCATACTGGGAGCGTGAACTCCAAGAGAAGGCCCTACCACAAGGTCAGCCAGCGCAGGACAGAGACAAAGTTAGGCCTAGCTCCAGGCAGGTCAGAAACTTACTACGCAGAGGCAAGAAACAGGAGGACCTACACCCACTCATTGGGGAGGATCCTGATATGCACCCTTCACCCTACAGTGCTCCGGGATGTGCCTGAATTTCCTCCAGTAAAAGGTACTGAAGTGACTACAGTGTCCGTTCCCATTCTTGCTTTGACCCAGCTCGGTCTCACCTGTCCTGCATTCCCCCTGCATACGCTGCCCTGAGACCTAGCTCCACCTGTGGGGAGCTATACCATCGAGCTGCCTTATCACGGGCCTCAGTGGACTGCTGCAGCGCTGGTGCTTCTCACCAGATACCACAGGTGGCGTCACGAACTCTTATAAAATTAACAATTGTCCACCCTTTTAAAGAGTGACCCCAGGGTCCGGGCCAGGGAGCCGACCACCGCGACATCCCCAAGGCCAGGCAAAGGCCCGGGTACCGAGTCATCCCCATCCCTCGGGCTAGTCACATCCTCCTCCACCTCCTCCGCTGACCTCATCGACTGGCTGACTGTGGGTTGACAGTAAGTGGGATCTCCAACCTCGTCATCATCACCCTGTGTGTTATCACACCCGTCGTCCTCAGAGCCAACCTCTTCCTGCCCTGACTGAAAAATCAAGTTGTCGCTCCAATCAGGTATTTGAGTCACATCATCGTCTTCATCATTGTCTCCACCAACAGGAGTTACAGTTTGGGAACGAGGGTCTACATTATGCTCAGAACCTTCTTCATCTGGTCCTGGATCCGACTTATAAAGATTCTGGGCATCAGTGAAGATCATTTCCTCGTCTGGATTAACAGAAGCTCTGGAGCAGACCTCCGTTTCCCAGGCTATAGTATGAGTAAACAGCTCTGCAGACTCAACCATCTGTGTTACCCCATACTCAGATGGGCAGCTGGAGACTTGGGAGCTGTGAGGAAGCAAGTGCGATTGGGGTGACACCTCTGAGGACTGGAGTATTTGTGATGTTGAAATTGAGGTGGAGGAGAGCCCACTTGAAGGAGCACTTGATATCCGTTGAAACACCTGCTGTTTTTGTGCCTCATCTGGAATTTGTAGCGATGGGCGTGTCAGTAAGAAAGGGATCGTATCACATTGTCCACGAAAAGAAGTCGACATCTTAGTTTGGCTGGAAGATGAGCTTTCTTCTGCAGATGTTACTCCCCCCCCCACCGCGGGGGGGCTCGACCCATCAGCGGACAGGCACCAGTATTGGGAGAGGGGGGCTGGCCGTCAGGGTCCACCACGGCTCTGGCACAAACCCGGCGACACGGAGGTGGCACGGGCAGGAACGGACTGGCCGTGTCGGCTTCTCACTTTTTTGATTTTAGAAGGGCATGACATGCCTATATCTGTGTCTCCCCCTCCTTTTACTCCTCCACCTCTTTTCTTTTCGCATGACTATATGTACTTGTCACTTTTCCATGTGTTAGTTATGTCTTCTGAGCAGTTTGTCAGCTTTTGGACACCTTTGAAGGTGTTTTCTATGTGTTTCTATGTGTTTTTGTTTGCCTGCCATTGGTTTTAACGGTGTTCGAAGGTGTTCGACGAACAGTTCGACAAACAGTTCGGCGAACACAAGGGTGTTCGACGAACCAAACCGAACTCGAACACTACGGGGGTGGCTTAACACTAATATTCACCAATTACCTTGGGTGTTTTCTTTTCTTCAGCTGCATCACTGTCGTCATGGACCTTGTTCTGACCATAGGTTCGATTGGTGCTCTTCGCCTGATATAAATAACATTACATTTTCTGGGCACTTTTAGTGCTTTGATTGGACCAGGTCTGACATAACCGAGGTCTGATGTGATATCATCTAAATCATCTAAGTGTGATTCTTTGTGTATAGCATATCTGCATGTAGATCTGGATGTCCTCTATTTATCCTAAAAGTTTGGGGACTGAGGTTCCTTCGGCGATGGAGATATCTGCAATAGAACGCCGGTAATATGCCGTTCCGCATACTGTCTACAAACGGCCGCTTCTGAGAGCACTTTCCCCGGTTATTGGGCTAAGGCTCCTCGGAAGAACGAGTCATTGTCCCTAACTTCACAAGCTATGTAGAGGACTTTCAGGGCTACGAGAGCTACTTTGCAGCATTTGAATAAGATCTACAGTACCGCAGCAATCGGTACTGGAGTTTGGTCAATGCTGGTGCCCAAAGTCCTGTGTTAATATACAAGTACTGAATATCTCCAAGTAGGCCTAGATGTCCTCTATTTACCTTGAAAGTTTGGGGACAGAAGCTCCTTCTGCAGCAGATAAATAGGCATCGAAATGATAAGAACATAAAAAAATTAGTTACCGAAAAATGGCCACAAGTGGCACTAATGAAAGGTTTCACGGTTTTCGGGCTGTTGCTCTTTGGAGAGAAAAGCCATCAACCTCAAATTCATAGAGGAATTTTAGGGCTACCAGAGCTACTTTGCGACTTTTGAATCATATTTACAGAGCCGGAGTCACCGGAACCTACTGACACCCGCACATCGGCAGTTTCCAAACTCCTGTTGCTTACTTTATTCTTTGGACTCATTCAGTGGTCCTCCACAGCCATCCACACAGATGGACATACATTAGACCTTGTCGTCATCTGCCTCTGTTCCCTATCTATTCTCACAACCTCCCCTCTCCCCCTAAATACTCAGTGACTGGCAACTCTTGATTGACAGCCACTGAGTGCCCTGTGAGGTGCCATGTTTACATGGCCTGACAGTCAACCAAATGTGCTCACTTAAGCAATAATGTAGTTGTTTGGCCGTGTAAAGCTTCCCTTATTCTGTAGATCTCTACTCTATAATTTGTAATTGTATCATTGATTTAATTATATACCCACCTTTGAGTCCGAATATTTAAACTTGAGTCACCGAGGTCATCCCTTTCACCCTGGGCACTGTTGTCTTCGGCTTCCTGGACCCTTTGCTCCTCTTCTCCATTGATCCCTTCTGCTTCTCTTCAGGGGAGATAGAAAACAGAATATTACATTTTGTCAACAGTTTGTTGAAATAGCAGATCATAACTGCTTAGCAATAAGTTACCTTGAACTGCTGGGTTGGGATTCATTTTCTGGTGCTCTCCCTGCTGCCGAGACCAGTGTGTACGCTTCACAGAGGTCCCCTAAAGTTCTCTCTCTGTAGTTTCTCTCTGCTGTCATGTTGGAATCACTGGGGTATTTAGAAAAAAGATACCGCTCTTTTTCTGGTAAATTATACACGGTCCATGTCTGGCAAGTTTTTCTGGCCACCTGACTGGAGATGTGTTTAATTTTATGCCTAGATAGGAATAGAGTAGATCAGAAATACATTGCACAACATCTAAAATGTAAGATTTTTGACTTTTAAGACTTACTTCTTCTGGTAGTGGTCAAGGTCGTTGGATACATTATGAATCCGTCTTCCTGTAGTCGATACAAAGAATGTATCTGGACTGTCTTGTGTGGCCAGCAATGATCTCACTTTTTCAAAGTAGACATTAAACCACTGTAAAAAAATATATAAAATCATATATTATATATACCCATATTATATATATACAGTACAGACCAAAATTTTGGACACATCTTCTCATTTAAAGATTTTTCTGTATTTTCATGACTTTGAAAATTGTACGTTCACACTGAAGGCATCAAAACTATGAATTAACACATGTGGAATTACAGTGGTGGCCAAAAGTATTGGCACCCCTGCAATTCTATCAGATAATACTCAGTTTCTTCCTGAAAATGATTGCAATCACAAATTCTTTGGTATTATTATCTTCATTTAATTTGTCTTCAATTAAAAAACACAAAAAGAATTGTCCTAAAGCCAAATTGGATACAGTTCTACAACAAACCTAAAAAAGGGGATGGACAAAAGTATTGGCACTGTTTGAAAAATCATGTGATGCTTCTCTAATTCATGTAATTAACAGCACCTGTAACTTACCTGTGGCACCTAACAGGTGTTGGCAATAACTAAATCACACTTGCAGCCAGTTAACATGGATTAAAGTTGACTCAACCTCTGTCCTGTGTCCTTGTGTGTACCACATTGAGCATGGAGAAAAGAAAGAAGACCAAAGAACTGTCTGAGGACTTGAGAAACCAAATTGTGAGGAAGCATGAGCAATCTCAAGGCTACAAGTCCATCTCCAAAGACCTGAATGTTCCTGTGTCTTCCGTGCGCAGTGTCATCAAGAAGTTTAAAGCCCATGGCACTGTGGCTAACCTCCCTAGATGTGGACGGAAAAGAAAAATTGACGAGAGATTTCAACGCAAGATTGTGCTGATGGTGGATAAAGAGCCTCGACTAACATCCAAACAAGTTCAAGCTGCCCTGCAGTCCGAGGGTAAAACAGTGTCAACCCGTACTATCCGTCGGCGTCTGAATGAAAAGGGACTGTATGGTAGAATACCCAGGAAGACCCCACTTCTTACCCCGAGACATAAAAAAGCCAGGCTGGAGTTTGCGAAAACTTACCTGAGAAAGCCTAAAATGTTTTGGAAGAATGTTCTCTGGTCAGATGAGACAAAAGTAGAGCTTTTTGGGAAAAAGCATCAACATAGAGTGTACACGAAAAAAAAAAGGCATTCAAAGAAAAGAACATGGCCCCTACAGTCAAACATGGCGGAGGTTCCCTGATGTTTTGGGGTTGCTTTGCTGCCTCTGGCACTGGACTGCTTGACCGTGTGCATGGCATTATGAAGTCTGAAGACTACCAACAACTTTTGCAGCATAATGTAGGGCCCAGTGTGAGAAAGCTGGGTCTCCCTCAGAGGTCATGGGTCTTCCAGCAGGACAATGACCCAAAACACACTTCCAAAAGCACTATAAAATGGTTTGAGAGAAAGCACTGGAGACTTCTAAGGTGGCCAGCAATGAGTTCAGACCTGAATCCCATAGAACACCTGTGGAGGGATCTCAAAATGGCAATTTGGAGAAGGCACCCTTCAAATATCAGGGACCTGGAGCAGTTTGCCAAAGAAGAATGGTCTACAATTCCAGCAGAGCATTGTAAGAAACTCATTGATGGTTACGGGAAGCGGTTGTTCGCAGTTATTTTGGCTAAAGGTTGTGCAACCAAGTATTAGGCTGAGGGTGTCAATACTTTAGTCTGGCCCATTTTTGGAGTTTTGTGTGAAATGATCAATGATTTGATTTTTGCTTCATTCTCTTTTGTGTTTTTTCCTTGCAAGCAAATTAAATGAAGATAATAAGACCAAAGAATTTGTGATTGCAATCATTTTCAGGAAGAAACTGAGTATTATCTGACAGAATTGTAGGGGTGCCAATACTTTTGGCCACCACTGTATATACTTAACAAAAAAGTGTGAAACAACTGAAAATATGTCTTATATTCTAGGTTCTTCAAAGTAGCCACCTTTTGCTTTGATGACTGTGACGCGCCCCCTGGGCCATGTTCTTAGGGGGAATACCCGGAGCCGGATCAGATGGGGGTTGTAGTCTCCGAGTGGCTGTGACCCGGTCCGTGCTCAGGGTGTCAAGCTCAGAGTGTGGCAGTCTTTACAGGTGTTATTAAATGTTCTTTGTGTCGACTACGCCACCCGTTGATTTGCGGTCAAAAGGCCGCCGCTGCACAAGGGTCCGCTGAGGCTGGTGGTGTGTGTGCAGCTGTGGTAGTATAACCCCCAACGGGAGGGGTATAGCCTCAGGGGGTCAGGTGTAGAGGATGGTGGTTGTGGAGGTGCAGGAAGAAGACTCAGAGTCGGGCTGTGCAGTTCAGGGTCTTTACTTACTGCTGTGCTGTGGGTCACCCTGGCCTTGAGTGACCACCCGAGCCGTGCTGCGTCCACCAGGTCCTGGACTCGGCCAACTCCCAAGAAATTCTGGAGCGTGATCCTGAGCTCCCTTTCTGACTTTTCCCTCTCTACTGGCCGTTCCCACCAGGGATCCACCTATGTCCGGCTCCCTCGGGTCTTTTGTTGGTTGAACTTTCTTTAGCTTCCCAGACCCTATGCTCGGTGTGCCTTCCGGGTGGATTTGGTGAGGGTCGTGGCAGATCCTGCCCACGACCTCCGGTTTCTGGCTAAGGATTAGTGGCCTCCACCAGTTCGGGTTCCGGTACCCGTGTTGCCAACCCTTCACCCTTGTGTTCTGATTCTGGGCTCTTGGGGTTCCTTCTTCTCCCCTCTCTGGGCCTTTCTTTTCTCCTCTCTCACTCTGGGCCTTGGAGCTGCCTGAGCTTCTCTGCTCTTCTCCACTGCTCTACAAAAGCTTGACTGCCTGACTGACTGACCCTGTTCTAAGATGGTGCCCACCTTATATATCCCTCTATGTGTGAGCTCAGGTGACCAGCACCCAATGAGCTCCTAGCCTTACCCAGACTGCTCCCCCTATCTGCCCCTACACTACTGGGATGTTCCAACCCCCTCCCACTCCAGCCAGGGACAGACGCTGTCGTACCTGCACATTTATCTAGTGGGAGTACAGTAGTTCTGTCCCCCGGAAATGGGATGTATGTAGTGCATGCAGCTATCTGAGCTCAGTTCCACACTCCATCCTTACCCGGGAGTGGAATACCACACCTCTGGGTTGAGGTGCAATACCCCTGTAGCAGCCGAGTCCTCAGGGTGCTACAACTGCTTTGCACACTCTTGGCATTCTCTTGATGAGCTTCTCTTGATGCCTTCAGTGTGAATGTACAATTTTCATAGTCATGAAAATACAGAAAAATCTTTAAATGAGAAGGTGTGTCCAAACTTTTGGTCTGTACTGTATATATATATGTCACCTCACACCAACCATATGTTGGAATATAAACTATACCCACCAACCATTAAGAGTACAGGAAAATATTACCATTTCTTCTTCTTCAGTAAGCACAAAACCAGCCACTTGTTTGGCAGCAGTCTTATGGGATTTAACTCCGACAACAACCAGCTGTTCATTTTGATAGCTGTGACGCATCCTCTCTGTCCACTCAGAAACCTGTGAGTCAAGACATGTGAAAGTTAGATAGACATGTGGTTTTAAATAATAATAATGAGGAGTAGGTTGTTACTTATGGACATATTTCTGACAACTCCTGGTCTTTGCAACTGCTTTAGTATGATGTTAGAAGGAAGACTTGCCTAGGGACATGTGCGGAGCTCCGGCGCCGGAACTGCCAGGGTCCTGGCCAGTGTTGCCAGGGGACGGGATTAAGAGTGCACGGGGGACTTCCTGGACAGTCCTCGGGGACAGAGGAGAGGGACGGAAGAGAGGAAGTCAGGTGTCTGGGCTCGCGCGAAAGAGACAGTTGGTTGTGGAGAGCAGACCGGCAGTTGGGGAGAAACAGTCTGACCTGCCGACAACGAGAGAGAGACATGCTGCCCTGTCCTCGGTGAAATAGAGACGTGCTGACCAATCTGTGGTGATGGACGAACGGGTGACACAGCTTGCTGCAAAACAAGGGGCGAGAGGTCTGTACCGGGCCTACAGAAAGTGATCGTTCAGTTACCTGCATCACCACAGTTTTCCAGACATCTGACGGTGACCTGCAGGTAAGCACACACTCGGGATTAGTGATCCTAATGCAGTTTGTTGTACACCGGAGGAGCTTGCTACGGCTCTTAAAGGAGTCGTGACCGCTGTCATGTGTTCAAAAGGACTGGGGGCCCAGTGGGTGAGACCCGAGACCGCCCACTGCCACCAGTGTGTGAGTGTCTGAAGACGGACGTAGTTATCGCTAAAGGACAGATAAGTGCAAGCCTCCAGTAATCTACCTTCTCTTATTCAGCCTGAACTTTTGGGACTGCGCCGTATTGTTCATCCTTTCCATGTTATAGTTAAACCACAGTCGTTTATTGTCCGATTTTACTGTTTTATTGTTGTGTTACTTAAATTTACACTCCCTGCGTGGAGAAACCAAATCTTGAATTAAACCTCTGCCATACTCTCTGCGTGCTGTGTGCGGCATCCAAGCCTTTCAACAATGAGTAAGGCCTCAAGATAATAGAGTATCTCTAACTGATACTCTTTATTTTGAGATCCCTTTTGGACTTTCTTGATGGCTTGTAAGAAAACTGGCTTTGCAACGTTCAGAAGCTCCCTGTATTGCTGCGGTGTTTTGTCTGTTTTTTGCAACTCCAGGTACCTAAGAGAAAGATTAATAAATGTGATTTTTAGGTAAGGCCTATTATTAAAGCATATGTGGAAAACCTGGAGGGAGGGAGAAATTACAAAACATATTAATTGTGCATACCTCTGTAACGATAAATATTAGCTGATGATATACCTTTTGCCGACAGCCACTTTTGCAATCCTCTTGGATAATGTCTTCTGGATGTCCGCAGTCAAATTCTTGAAGTATTTCATGGCCTGGTAGAGTTTTTTATTTTGCCGTATTAAACTGGTCGCATACAGTAGATAGTGTACAAATCTTCGGACATGCTTTAGGTAGTTGGTGACAGTTTGGTTGCACAGGCCAATGTCTTGCAGCTTTTTGAAACATAAACGGGCTTTTTCAATCCTTTTCGCAAAGTTGAGGGTCACACAGCGCTTGTTCATGAAGTATAGAAACCTTGACACATCTTCAACATTTTGTTTGTATCTTTCCAGCCTACAATGGTTTTGCAAATAATCTGAAAAACCTTTTAATATTGGATCAGACAAAGGATGACGATCATAAAAGCCTGCTTCCTGCATTTTGATCCTCTTGTCAACAGTCCAATTCTGGCTTGGAATTCTTCAAATTTGGAGGAAAGAAAAAACAGGTCAGAAACAAATTACAACTTTGAGAAAAAAACTATTTATGTACAGTACAGACCAAAAGTTTGGACACACCTTCTCATTTAAAGATTTTTCTGTATTTTCATGACTTTGAAAATTGTACATTCACACTGAAGGCATCAAAACTATGAATTAACACATGTGGAATTATATACTTAACAAAAAAAGTGTGAAACAACTGAAAATATGTCTTATATTCTAGGTTCTTCAAAGTAGCCACCTTTTGCTTCTGTGACTGCTTTGCACACTCTTGGCATTCTCTTGATGAGCTTCAAGAGGTAGTCGCCGGAAATGGTCTTCCAACAATCTTGAAGGAGTTCCCAGAGATGCTTAGCACTTGTTGGCCCTTTTGCCTTCACTCTGCGGTCCAGCTGACCCCAAACCATCTCGATTGGGTTCAGGTCTGGTGACTGTGGAGGCCAGGTCATCTGGCGTAGCACACAATCACTCTCCTCCTTGGTCAAATAGCATTTACACAGCCTGGAGGTGTGTTTGGGGTCATTGTCCTGTTGAAAAATAAATGATGGTCCAACTAAACGCAAACCGGATGGAATAGCATGCCGCTGCAAGATGCTGTGGTAGCCATGCTGGTTCAGTATGCCTTCAGTTTTGAATAAATCCCCAACAGTGTCACCAGCAAAGCACCCCAACACCATCACACCTCCTCCTCCATGCTTCACGGTGGGAACCAGGCATGTAGAGTCCATCCGTTCACCTTTTCTGCGTCGCACAAAGACACAGTGGTTGGAACCAAAGGTCTCAAATTTGGACTCATCAGACCAAAGCACAGATTTCCACTGGTCTAATGTCCATTCCTTGTGTTCTATAGCCCAAACAAGTCTCTTCTGCTTGTTGCTTGTCCTTAGCAGTGGTTTCCTAGCAGCTATTTTACCATGAAGGCCTGCTACACAAAGTCTCCTCTTAACAGTTGTTGTAGAGATGTGTCTGCTGCTAGAACTCTGTGTGGCATTGACCTGGTCTCTAATCTGAGCTGCTGTTAACCTGCGATTTCTGAGGCTGGTGACTCGAATAAACTTATCCTCAGAAGCAGAGGTGACTCTTCGTCTTCCTTTCCTGGGGCGGTCCTCATGTGAGACAGTTTCTTTATAGCACTTGATGGTTTTTGCAACTGCACTTGGGGACACATTCAAGGTTTGCCCAATTTTTCGCACTGACAGACCTTCATTTCTTAAAGTAATGATGGCCACTCATTTTTCTTTACTTAGCTGCTTTTTTCTTGCCATAATACAAATTCTAACAGTCTATTCAGTAGGACTATCAGCTGTGTATTCACCAGACTTCTGCACAACACAACTGATGGTCCCAACCCCATTTAAAAGGCAAGAAATCCCACTTATTAAACCTGACCGGGCACACCTGTGAAGTGAAAACCATTTCCGGTGACTACCTCTTGAAGCTCATCAAGAGAATGCCAAGAGTGTGCAAAGCAGTCATCAAAGCAAAAGGTGGCTACTTTGAAGAACCTAGAATATAAGACATATTTTCAGTTGTTTCACACTTTTTTGTTAAGTATATAATTCCACATGTGTTAATTCATAGTTTTGATGACTTCAGTGTGAATGTACAATTTTCATAGTCATGAAAATACAGAAAAATCTTTAAATGAGAAGGTGTGTCCAAACTTTTGGTCTGTACTGTATATACAGTATATATATACAGTGGCGTACCACCAATGGCAGCAGACCATGTGGCCGCTATGGGTACTGTGAGTCAGGGGGAACCTGTGCCAGCACATTCACTGGGCCCCCACCCAGAATCTGGGCAAATGTCGGGGCCTCGACAGCTGAGGGTCCCACTCACTGTTGTCAGGGGTGGTAATCTTTTCTGTGTCCCCATGCCCGATTTCCGGGGACCACAGTGTTCTAACTGGCAGCTGCACTTTTCTGGCTGCCTGCCCTTTATACGCAGCATACACTGCTGAATGCTGCATGCATTGAAGTTCATCTGTGGGTGGAGCTATCGCATGATGCTCTCCTGTCCCACAGATGAAGATAGGAGTCGCAGCACAAGTCAGTTTGCCCCGCCAAAGCTGTGTGCTCCCCAGATCTGTGTGTTTGTGGGGCACTTTTTTGGCATCCTGCTTTATGGCTGCAATGGAAGGGGAATATAGGGCCTTCAATTGGAGAAAAATTACTTTGTAAGGGCTGTAAAGTTGTATACAACGCTGTATATGCTATAATGTGACCCAGACGAATATTATTGCTATTGCTTTATTTATTTATTTTTTTTTTGGGGGGGGGGGGCAATTACAAATTTTATTATGGGGCCCAATGATTTCTATGTACATGAAGCGCCCCCAGGGCCGTGGGGCACTCGGCAGCCGGGCCTATGGATGCCAGTAGGGGATATCACGGTGGCTGGCCCGGTCCGTGGCCCAGGGCAGTCAACCAAAAGGGGGGGGGGTTATTTACAGGGGATTTGTGAAGTGTTCGTGACACCACCTGTGGAGTGCGGCTAAAGGGAGCCGCCGTTGCGGAGCAGTCCTCTGAGGCAGGTGGTAGGGCAGCTTGTGATGGTACGGCTCCCCACAGGTGGAGCGGGCCTCAGGGCAGCGTGGGTGTAATGGATGGTGGTACAGGGGAGAGACGGCCTGGACAGTTCAGGAAGAAATGACAGACACTCACGCGGGGGTGTGCTTCGGTACCTTTACTGGTGTTGGTGCAGGTATGGTCCAGGGTACTCGGTAGGCAGGGTGCACTTCTGGACTCTCCCCTCCGTGACTCTTAGCCCTGGTACTGTAGTCAGCGTTGGTCAACCTGGGACTTGTAGTCCTCATGGTGTCCGGTGATCCCTACTGAGTATGAAGGGACCTGGTAGGTGCGGACCCGGTGTCCGGTGTATATATTTCGGGGTGAGCCTGGTACGCTCCTCTTCCTCCTCAACTCCTCTCTACTTTCCTCTTTGCCGTCGGCCACACTCGGGGCCCTCACTCCTCACTCGTGCTTTAGGCCTTGGCTCACCTAAGCACAGCAGCCAGCGTGCTGCCTCTTCACTGGTCTAAGTGCCAGCACACTATATCACTAATCTGAACTGCCTGGCTCCAACTTCCATATATATATATGTCCCCAATGGGCTTCCTCTGCTGGTATGAGGTGGAAGGGTAGAGGTGTGTGAATGTGTGAGGACCTCTTGTGAAGAAGTCCATCCATGCACCCTACTGGATTCTGTGGCACCTGTTCACAGCAGGGCGCCACATTCCCCCCTAGTACAGTTCAGTACTCATGGACTGAAGCATTTTGTAAAAGGTTACAAACAATAACAACAATAACAAGTAGAATAACAACAATACATTTCCTTAAAGTCTCAGTGAGATCCAATAACTGGTGTCCATCTCACTGGTGAAGAAGAGCAGCATTAGGGACCCGTCCGAAAACCCTCAACGTAGGCCCTGGGCATGGCTGCAGGGCATACAGTGATGGCCAAAAGTATTGGCACCCCTGCAATTCTGTCAGATAATACTCAGTTTCTTCCTGAAAATGATTGCAATCACAAATTCTTTGGTCTTATTATCTTCATTTAATTTGCTTGCAAGGAAAAAACACAAAAGAGAATGAAGCAAAAATCAAATCATTGATCATTTCACACAAAACTCCAAAAATGGGCCAGACAAAAGTATTGACACCCTCAGCCTAATACTTGGTTGTACAACCTTTAGCCAAAATAACTGCGAACAACCGCTTCCCGTAACCATCAATGAGTTTCTTACAATGCTCTGCTGGAATTATAGACCATTTTTCTTTGGCAAACTGCTCCAGGTCCCTGATATTTGAAGGGTGCCTTCTCCAAACTGCCATTTTGATATCTCTCCACAGGTGTTCTATGGGATTCAGGTCTGGACTCATTGCTGGCCACCTTAGAAGTCTCCAGTGCTTTCTCTCAAACCATTTTATAGTGCTTTTGGAAGTGTGTTTTGGGTCATTGTCCTGCTGGAAGACCTATGACCTCTGAGGGAGACCCAGCTTTCTCACACTGGGCCCTACATTATGCTGCAAAATTTGTTGGTAGTCTTCAGACTTCATAATGCCATGCACACGGTCAAGCAGTCCAGTGCCAGAGGCAGCAAAGCAACCCCAAAACATCAGGGAACCTCCGCCATGTTTGACTGTAGGGACCATGTTCTTTTCTTTGAATGCCTCATTTTTATCCGTGTACACTCTATGTTGATGCTTTTTCCCAAAAAACTCTACTTTTGTCTCATCTGACCAGAGAACATTCTTCCAAAACGTTTTAGGCTTTCTCAGGTAAGTTTTGGCAAACTCCAGCCTGGCTTTTTTATGTCTCGAGGTAATAAGTGGGGTCTTCCTGGGTATTCTACCATACAGTCCCTTTTCATTCAGACGCCGACGGATAGTATCGGTTGACACTGTTGTACCCTTGGACTGCAGGGCAGCTTGAACTTGTTTCGATGTTAGTCGAGGTTCTTTATCCACCATCCGCACAATCTTGCATTGAAATCTCTTGCCAATTTTTCTTTTCCGTCCACATCTAGGGAGGTTAGCCACAGTGCCATGGGCTTTAAACTTCTTGATAACACTGCGCACGGAAGACACAGGAACATTCAGGTCTTTGGAGATGGACTTGTAGCCTTGAGATTGCTCATGCTTCCTCACAATTTGGTTTCTCAAGTCCTCAGACAGTTCTTTGGTCTTCTTTCTTTTCTCCATGCTCAATGTGGTACACACAAGGACACAGGACAGAGGTTGAGTCAACTTTAATCCATGTTAACTGGCTGCAAGTGTGATTTAGTTATTGCCAACACCTGTTAGGTGCCACAGGTAAGTTACAGGTGCTGTTAAATACACGAATTAGAGAAGCATCACATGATTTTTCAAACAGTGCCAATACTTTTGTCCACCCCCTTTTTTAGATTTGGTGTAGAATTGTATCCAATTTGGCTTTAGGACAATTCTTTTTGTGTTTTTTCATTGAAGACAAATTAAATGAAGATAATAATACCAAAGAATTTGTGATTCAATCATTTTCAGGAAGAAACTGAGTATTATCTGATAGAATTGCAGGGGTGCCAATACTTTTGGCCACCACTGTAGGTGATCCAGGTGATGGACCACGTCTTCGGCCACACCAAACGGGCTTTTGTTCAGTGGTCACTTAAGGGGCACTCCAGGGAGTGCAACTATTTACAGGACGGTTTTTGGGCTGCTCACAGTCCTCAGCCTACAAGTCTTTATACCCTTACGGGTAACTAAATGCACATATAAATTTCAGTTTATATAATAAACAATGACAGTAAGCAATGCACAACTGGGTAACTATTTACACTGCAGGTATTCCTAACTTATTCCTTATACCTGACAGGGACCTGGCCTTTTGCACTGCGGGTTGACCTACGTAGTACTGGGATGTTGCTGATGTCCATGTTTGCACTGTCTGCTACCCTGTCAGATCTACGTGAGGGTAAATTGTAGAACTGTCTTAACCTCTCTATGGGACTGGCAAGTCCACTGGTTACTGGTTCTACTGGCTCTGCTTCTACCGGTGATCCTTCTTCCGGGGATTCTTCCTGAGCAGGCTCTTCTGGGGCACTTACAGGTCCTACTTGCAGTGGAGAGTCTTCCGGCTGTTGGTAGAAGTGCATCACAGGTATTATTACAGCTCCATCCAGTTGAGGCCAATCTGCAGGGAAATCTCCTAAGACAGTATGGAGTACATCTTCTTTGGGTTCCTCAGTCACTACAAGAGGTACTTCTTCCTGTGGCTTCAACAGACCTGGGCACAACTTCAAATGGTCTCTTGAGACTGTTGCAACTGTCTTAACACCATCTTTACTGATTAGACAGGCTTTCCTATTGTCGAACCTGGAATCCAACACAGTGTAAGGCTCTCTTTCCCACTGGTCATCAAGCTTGTGGCTTCTTCTATTTCGCTTCAGCACAACTTCTCCAGGGGCTAAGGGTTCTGCCGGTGCACTCTTGTTGTATTGTGCTTCCTGCTTATCTCTCATCCTATTTAGACTGTCTTTGACATAGGCTTGTACTCTCTTGTACTGCTCCTGTCGGGTCGTATCCCAGTCTTCAATGGACATATCTACTTCCGGCTCTACCACTCCAAGCTCCAGGTCCATGGGCAACTTTCCGGGTCTTGCTCTCATGAGGTACGCTGGAGTACAATTGGTGGAACTCACAGGTATGTGATTGTACAGATGTACCAGGTCAGGTAGTTTGTCTGGCCACTGATTCCTTTCTTCTAGAGGTAAAGTCTTCAGCAGGTCTATGACAATATTGTTCATCTTTTCACATAGACCATAGGTTTGAGGACAGCGTAGTCCGAATCTTCTTACACCCGTACAGATGGCAAAACTCTTTGAACAGCTTGGCTTCAAAGGCAGGGCCTTGATCTGTCAGCACCTTATCTGGGTATCCATGGGGCCTGGAGAAGTATGCTCGAAACGTCCTTGCTGCAGTTTCTGCCATTAGATCCTTGACAGGAGCCACCACCAGGAACCGGGAGTAGTGATCCACCATGGTCAGGGCATAGGAGTATCCTGACCTGCTGAGTGACAGCTTGACGTGAATCAGAGCGACGATCTCCAGGGGCTAGGTTGTCTTGATGGACTGCAAGGGTGCTTTCTGGTTGCTGTAGTCTTTCCTTCTGAGGCTACAGGGTCCACAATCCTGGCACCACCTCTCTATGGAGCTCCGCATTCCAACCCAGTAAATTCGACTCTTCAGGAGGGTTTCCAGTTTCTTCCAGCCAAAGTGCCCTGCTTGATAGTGTTAGGACTTCAACACCATCTGGATGTCTATCTTGGGCACTACGATCTGCCATACCATCTCATGGGTCCTAGGATTGACATAGCTCCGGCACAGCTTCTCTCTATAGATGAACAGCTGGCTTCTCTCATTCCACAGTTGCTTGGCTTGTGGAAGAGCGTCCTTCTCCAGGGAGGAACCTTCCTGGGTTATCAGTTCTTTGATATGGCTGACAACCGGGTCACTGTCCTGGGTCTCCTTCCAACTGTGATGAGGTAACGGGTTTAGTGTCTTACCGCGATACCTCCTGGAGGTGCGCTGCTCATGGACCATCCCACTTCTGTGGAAGGCAGGTAGCTCAATCTCCTCCAGATCATCCACTTCTTCTTCAGTGTCCGACTGGTGAGACATTCTGGATAGGGCATCGGCGTTGGTGTTCTTGTGGCCTGCCCGGTATTTGATGGTGAACTGATAGTTTTACAGTCGGGCCATCCAACGCTATTCCATGGCTCCCAACTTGGCTGTTTCTAGATGCATCAAGGCGTTGTTGTGAGTATAGGCCGTAAACTTAGTGGAGGCCAGGTAGTGCTTGAATCGTTCAGTGATGGCCCAGACCAAGGCCAGGAGCTCCAACTTGAAGGAGCTATAGTTTTCTGGATTCCTCTCAGTAGGACGAAGCTTCCTGCAGGCAAAGGCTATCACCTTCTCTTTGCCATACTGCTTCTGGCTTAACACAGCTCCTAGTCCCTCGTTGCTGGCATCAGTGTACAGCAGGAAAGGTTGGCTGTAGTCAGGGTAGGCCAGGATCTCTTCGTCAGTCAGGATCTCTTTGATCACTGCAAAGGACTCAGCCTGTTCTTTACCCCACTGGAAGGGGGGGTGTTTTGCCTCTGTTGGACTGTCCTACCAGGAGATCTTGCAAAGGCGCTGCCTTCTTGGTGTAGTCCTTTACAAATCTCCGGTAGTACCCGACCAGTCCCAGGAACTGACGTACCTCCTTGAGATTCTTCGGTTCTGGCCATTTCTGGATGGCTGTGACCTTCTCCGGTTCTGGCGCGCCACTCCTTCTGGAATGATGATGTGCCCCAGGTACTGAACCTTCTGTTTGAGCAGGTGGCACTTGGAAGGTTTCAATTTCATCCCATACCGGGACAATGCTTCAAATACCTCCGCCAGGTGCTTCAACTGGTCCTCATACGTCTTGGAGTACACTATCATGTTATCCAGGTATCGCAGCACGTTCTCGAAGTTATAGTGTCCCAAACAGCACTCCATCAATCTCTGGAACGTTCCAGGGGCATTGCAGAGTCCGAACGGCATACTGTTGAACTCGCAGAGTCCCATCGGGGTAGTGAAGGCCGTCTTCTCCCGGTCCTCCTCAGCAACTGCTACTTGCCAGTACCCACTAGTGAGGTCAAGGGTAGAGAAGTAATTTGCAGACTTTAGTGCAGCCAGGGATTCCTCTATACGGGGCAAAGGGTATGCATCTTTATGTGTTATGTGATTTACCTGTCTGTAATCTACACACATCCTCATGCTTCCATCATTTTTCCTGACCAGGACCAGGGGAGCTGCCCAGGGGCTACAGCTATCTCTTTTTACCCCTGCTCTCTTCATATCATGCAACATTTCCTTCGCTTTCTGGTAGTGTGCTGGTGGTATGGGCCTGTAACGTTCTTTGATGGGTGGATGGTCACTTGTGGGTATATGGTATTGTACCCCTTTAATCCTCCCAAAATCAAGTGGGTGTTTGCTAAATACCTGTTCGTATTCCTGGACCACCCTGTGTACACCTTGTTTTTGATGGACAGGAGTGGCGTCAGTCCCAATATGGAGCTGTTGACACCAATCCTCCAGCTGAGCTTCGGAGTCATTGTCTTCCACTGTATCTGGTGGGGTCAAGGATTCCACTGTGTGTATGGCATCATCATTCACAGTATACAACCGGGCAACAGTGGCGTATCTTGGTGATTTAACTTCGTCCTCCCCACAATTTAGGAGACATACGGGTACCCTCCCATTGCGCACATCAACCATCCCTCTGGCAGTTAAGAGTGTAGGTCTGTGCTCTGAGCTAATGGGCTCCACTACCGCCAGGTAGTTCTGTCCCTTGAGACCTATTGCTGCCCTACACCAAATCAGCATTTCACTCATCGGGGGAATCACAATGGGTATCGGGTCTGTCACCCGTACATTACCAATTTCACCACCTGTTAGCTTTACCTGTTGCTGGTACAGGAGGGCTCGAATCTCTCTCTGGAGCACCTTCCTCTGCCCTGGTTTGGCAGTGTCAGCAATCTGTTGGAGCAAAAACAACACTTCTCCCAAACAGTTACCAACAATATTTGTACCAAGTATCATATACAAGTCTGTATCACCAGGGTTAGACTCCACTACAATCAGTCCTTGGTCTTTTAGTTCCGCTCTCCCCACCTTCACTGTCACGTCCTTAACCCCTACTAGGTTAAGAGGAAGGCCGTTAGAGGCATACACAGAGAGGTTCGGGGCTGGCGGGTGGAGTTCATCTACAGACCAGTACCTTTTGTAGAGGATATGAGGTATGATGGTTACCTGCGAGCCGGTGTCCAGTAACGCAGGAGTAGCTATGCCGTCCAGCACGATGGACAGGAAAGGCCTTCCTCCTACGAACCGGTGGTACCAGCTTTATGGGCCTGGTTGATTTACTCCTGGGTGTCGGCCCTCGGCCCCAGGGTTTGCTCTTTTAAAGGACAGTTCCACGCTGTGTGGCCTGCCTTGTCAATTGTCCTAACACAACAGCGGCTCTCTGCTTGCCAGTCATAGAAAACATGTCCAGTACACTGCATATTTTTCTCTTGAATCCAGACAGGGTGTCTGGTTTGCCATTATACTGGGGAAGCCGTTTTGCTCCAGGGATATACGGCAGGGCCATGGGTATCAATGGGGTGATCACGACCCCTGCTCTTGGAGCGGCCGCTCCGGCCTGTGCAGAGCCTGGCGCAGGTTGGGCATCAGGAGCATTAACCGGTGCTCCGGCGGCATGCTGGTCGTCGGCCATGGTTGCGCCCCCCTAGTAAACCGTAGCCTACCTTCTTCACTTTTTTATCAGGTAGGCCACAGCTCAGTGGGCGACGGTCTTCTTCCAGGACCTTGCGTCGCTCGCGTCTGACATCAGAGCGTCCTCTGTACTCCTTCCAGGATCTGACGTTTCCTGGTTTGACGTCAGGGGCGTTACGTGTCCTAGGCTTCGCGTGCTTCCAGCGGTTACGCCCCTCTTCTTTCCGTGCGGCGACAGGAAAATGGCGGATAATGGCGGGAAACTTTGAGAATGGTGGGAAACCTTCCCCACAGTGAGTGTTCTTTTAAGGCGCACAGAACCCAGTGGCAACAGGCACAGAATCCTGTTCGTGATGCCAGAGATTGACGTGCCCCCAGGGCCATGGGGCACTGGGCAGCCGGGCCTATGGATGCCAGTAGGGGATATCACGGTGGCTGGCCCGGTCCGTGGCCAGGGCGGTCACCCAAAAAGGGGCGGGGGGGGGTTATTTACAGGGGATTTGTGAAGTGTTCGTGACGCCACCTGTGGAGTGCAGCTAAAGAGAGCCGCCGCTGCGGAGCAGTCCTCTGAGGCAGATGTTAGGGCAGCTTATGATGGAACGGCTCCCCACAGGTGGAGCGGGCCTCAGGGCAGCGTGGGTGTAATGGATGGTGGTGCAGGGGAGAGACGGCCGGGACGGTTCAGGAAGAAATGGACACTCACACGGGGGTGCGCTTCGGTACCTTTACTGGTGTCGGTGCAGGTATGGTCCAGGGTACTCGGTAGGCAGGGTGCACTTCTGGACTCTCCCCAGTGAGCAGGTATAGGGCCTCCTGATCTGTTGCTTCCACTTGCTAAGCTTCTGACCTGCCTGGAGCTAGGCCTGGCTTGACTACTGTCTCTCTCTTGCACCTGCTGACCTGGTGGTAGGGCCTTCTCTTGGAAATCACTCTCCCTGGACGCTGGGGCCTCCGTGACTCTTAGCCCTGGTACTGTAGTCTGCGTTGTTCGACCTGGTACTAGTAGTCCTCCAGATGATCCCTACTGGGTATGAAGGGACCTGGTAGGCGCGGACCCGGTGTCCGGTGTATATATTTCGGGGTGAGCCTGGTACGCTCCTCTTCCCCCTCAACTCCTCTCTACTTTCCTCTTTGCCGTCGGCCACACTTGGGGCCCTCACTCCTCACTCATGCTGTAGGCCTTGGCTTTCCTAAGCACAGCAGGCAGCATGCTGCCTCTTCACTGGTCTAAGTGGCAGCACACTATATCACTAATCTGAACTGCCTGGCTCCAACTTCCATATATATATGTCCCTAATGGGCTCCCTCTTCTGGTATGAGGTGGAAGGGTGGAGGTGTGTGAATGTGTGAGGGCCTCTTGTGGAGAAGTCCATCCATGCACCCTACTGGGTTCTGTGGCACCTGTTCACAGCAGGGCGCCACATACACCCCTTTATATATAGATAGAGGGAGAAAGATACACACACAAAGTGACCTCAGCAAGTCTTCATCTCTTTGGCTGGGATTCTCATCACTTTCTCTGGTCTCTGGTTGTTGATTGGCTTCATTGTCATTGTCCTCTTCACTGGTTTCAGAGTGAGAATCCTCTTCACTTAGTGCAGAGTGGTCATCACTGTCATCGCTGGACTCTTCCGAGGATGTAGAGTCTTCTGCAGCTGCAGGATTTAGTATGGCTGGGTGTGCCGATATGCCAGTGGATGTAGATGGCTCCTCATCTTCAACAGTCCTGTAAATTATAAAAATCCTTAGTAAGAAATTCAAGTGCAAACTTGAGTAGACCAGCGGTGTTCACGATTTTTTAAAGTTGCCTAAAAGCCAGGATGTGCTGAGGCCTATGCAATATTCAAGCAAGGGTTTAAATAAAATTCCTTGTATGAATTTACACTGACCTATAGCCATCATGATCCTCTGTGATGCGCGGCTCCTCCTCCACAACGTGGGGCTCCTCCTCCTCCACGACGGGGGGCTCCTGCTCCTCCTCCATGACGGGCAGCTCCTCTTGCACGGGTAAAGCACTGGATGAAGTAGATGCCCCCTCATCTTCAACAATCCTATAAATGAAAAAGATCCTAGCTACTCACTGGTAAAGGGATTTTACAGAGCCCATGACAGCACCACATGAGAGAGGGTATCCACCCACCAAGGACAAGAACCTACTGAATAAAAAGGCGGTACCTCTTTTCCGCATCAGTTTTTGTTTCAGAGCATGAGAGGGCCTCCGAAAAATAGGTTAATACATAACTGCCACCTCAACATTTGTAATAAAACACCTTAAAAAGTGCACACCATAGTGATAAAGGGGAGGGAATTAATAGGGTGCTGTCATGGGCTCTGTAAAATCCCGTTACTGGTGAGTAACTAGGATCTTTTCCCCTTCTCCCATGACAGCACCACCTGAGAGATTTATAGAGATCAGACACCAGAGGGAGGGATCACCGCTTGCAACACCTTCCTGCCAAAGGATAGATCAGTAGAAGAGGAAAGGTCAAGACGGTAATGTTTGTACAATGTAGCGGGGGATGACCAAGTTGCCGCCTTACATATGATGTCGATGAGCACATCCGCCTTCTCAGCCCAGGAAGCAGCTACCGCTCTGGTGGAGTGAGCCTTCAGGTTCTCTGGAATCGGCAGATTGCTAGAAGAGTATGCTAAGGTAATGGTATCCCTGACCCATCTAGCTATGGTCCCTATTGTAACCTTAAGCCCTTTCCTAGCCCCCTGAAAGGAGATAAATAAGGCGTCACTTTTCCTCCAGACCTTCGTCACCTTCAAATACTGGACTAATACCCTCTTAACATCTAAGGTGTGAAGCTTATGTTCCTCAAAATCCCTAGGGTTAGGATAGCAGGAAGGGAGAGTGATTACTTGCGTCCTATGGAATTTGGAGGCTACCTTCGGAAGATAGGCCGGGTCTGGTCTTAAGATTACTCTATCCATACACACTTGAGTGAATGGATGGTTAACAGATAGTGCGTGTAAGTCACTAATTCTACGAGCTGATGTCAGAGCTACCAGTATGGCTGTCTTTAAAGTTAGAATTTTTTCTGAAACTTTCTCTAAGGGCTCGAAGGGAGGTTTGGTTAGTGCCTCTAGAACCAAATTAAGGTCCCAAGGAAGCATCCTTGGAGTAGGAATAGGCATGGATCTACCACAAGCTTTAATGAATCTGATGATCCACCTATTCGCCGCCAAGTCGTAATTATATAGCGCCCCCAGAGCTGATACTTGTACCTTAAGAGTACTGGTGGCTAGTCCCATGCTTAACCCCTTCTGGAGGAATTCTAGTATGGCCCCAATAGGAACCCACCCTTTGGCGGACTGACCTGAGGTAGACAGAAACTTAGCCCAGGTTCTACCATACATCCTAGTCGTTACCGGCTTTCTACTCGCCAGTAGAGTAGTAACCAGATCCGGAGAAAACCCCTCTTGCGTCAGTAGTGACCTTTCAAAATCCAGGCCGTCAAATGCAGGCCCGATCTTTGGGGATGGCAGATTGGGCCCTGTCTGAGGAGATCTGGGATGTCCGGCAGAACCCATGGATCCGCTTGGGACATTCTCTTCATCCAAGTGAACCATGGTCTCTTGGGCCAGAAAGGGGAGATCAATATAACCCTCACCTGCTCTTCTCAGATCTTTCTTAGGATGGTAGGGATCAGCATTAAAGGGTGAAAGGCCAGAGAAAAATGCCAAGGAAACTGCAGCGCGTCCACCGCAAACGGCCTTTCTTTTGGATTCAGGGAGCAAAAGATTTCTGTCTTTTGATTGTGTCTGTTTGCAAACAGATCTATTTGAGGCTGTCCCCATCGGTCCACAATCTGCTGAAATACGGCTGGATTCAACTCCCACTCTCCCTGTTTTAAGATGTGACGACTCAGGAAATCGGCCTTTATGTTCTCCTCTCCTCTTATATGCTGCGCTGAGAGCGTGAACAGCTGACTCTCGGCAAAACGAAAGATCTGATCGGCTACTAACATCAGAGGGAGAGACCTGGTACCCCACTGATGATTGATGTAGGCGACTGTCGTTCGGTTGTCCGACATTATCCGGATGTGATGACCCCGGAGAAAATAATTGAACTTTACTAGAGCGTTTCAGGCTGCCAACAGCTCCCTCATGTTGGAGGAGAGACCCGTCTCGCTGTCCGACCAGAGGCCTTGTACAGAATGATCTCTTAGGTGAGCACCCCAGCCTTCTGCACTTGCGTCTGTCGTAATTGTGTCCGACACCTGGAAGGACCAAGGAACCCCCAAAGATAGATTGACCGGAGAGCTCCACCAGTCCAGCGAGTTGATTACTACATCCGGAAGAGATATTCTTCCATTCAGGCAACCTCTGAGCCGCCTGTCTGCTGTCAGGATCTCCTGTTGAAGACGTCTGGAATGGAACTGGGCCCACTGAACCGCCAGGATGCAAGATGTCATTGTACCCAATAGAGACATTGCACTCCTCAAGGTCATGGTTGGATTGCTGATAACCCGAGATATTAGGGATTTGATCATTAGCTTCTTGTCCTTTGGTAGAATACAGGTTTGATTTTCTGAGTCCAAAATGAGACCCAGGAAAGATTGAACCCTCCTTGGTTCCAGTCTTGACTTCTCTAAATTTAACAGCCAACCCAGGCCTTTTAGACTGGCCATGACGTCCGCCAGAGCCAGAGCACAGAGTTGTTTTGATCTGCCCACCACTAAGAAATCGTCCAGATAAGGGATGACCAGGATATCTTTTTCACTCAAATGTGCTGTGATTTCTAGGATAATTTTTGTGAAAACTCTTGGAGCCATGGAGATGCCAAAGGGAAGAGCTGCAAACTGAAAATGCCTTACGTGCTTGCCGAACTGTCCAGCTACCCTCAGAAACTGTTGATGTGCTGCAAAGATTGGAACGTGGTAATAAGCGTCCTTCAGATCAAGGACGCACATATAACAGTCCGGAAACAACATCTTTATGGCCGACTTTATTGATTCCATCTTGAACGGCCTGTAGATCAAATGGTCGTTCAGTTTCTTCAAGTTGGCAATGGTTCTGAAGGAGCCATCCGGCTTCTTTATTAGGAAGAGAGTTGAGTAAAACCCTCTTCCTTGCTTGGGTGCAGGTGTTTCCAATAGAACCCCCTTCACAACCAGAGAGAGAACTTCCTGCTGCAGGGCTATCTGCTCCATTAGGCCTCTGGGGGTTGAAATCCTGACGGTGTTCCTGGGCATGTTCTTGAACTCCAATTTGAGCACCCTCCTGATTATCCCTAAAATCCAAGTACTGAACGAAATTTGTTCCCAGGCGGGCAGGAAGTGGGACAACCTTCCTCCCACCTGGGGAGAACTGTCACTTAGGGGCTTTCTTATTCTCGGAGGATGGACCCCAGAACATGAATCCTCTGTTATACGGCTTCCTGTCTCTCCAGCTACTTTAGTCTCTGGGAGCTTTGCTGCGACTGTTCTTCCTCTTCCGAAAGGAGCTTTTAAATCGGGAACATATACAGTGTGAAACCCATGTTTCTTGTCTGCGGCCTTATCCAGGATATAATCTAAGCCCTTTCCGAACAGGAAGTCCCCCTCACAAGGGATTGAGCACAGTTTAGTCTTTGACTGTACATCCCCTGGCAAGCTCTTGAGCCATAATGCCCTACGGGCTGCATTAGAGAGATTTGCAGACCGGGCAACCAGCCTAACTGAATCTGCCGATGCATCTGCCAGGAATGCAGCCGCCCCCTGCACAAGAGGAAGGTCCAACAGAATCTTCTCCCTCGAGATATTCCCCTTAATCTGGTCTTCCAACTGTTGAAGCCAGATCATCATAGACCTGGCGAGCAGGTGGCTGCCACTGCCGGTTTAAGAGCCCCTGCTGATGACTCCCAGGCCTGTTTAAGGAAAGACTCTGCCTTTTTATCAAGCGGGTCTTTTAAGGCCCCCAAATCCTCAAAGGGCAGTGTGGATTTTTTTGAGGACTTTGCGATGACCACATCAATCTTAGGGGTTTTGTCCCATTTAGCTGCATCCTCTTCTTCAAAGGGGTATCTCCGCTTAGAGGAAGAAGGCAGCTGACCCTTCCTCTCCGTTTTTTTCCATTCCCTATCTATAAGAGATTTGATTCTTTCATTAACCGGGAATGTGCGTCTCCTCTTCTGGTCTAAGCCCCCGAACATGACATCCTGAACTGTTCTGGGAGCTTTGGTATCAGTAATACCCATAGTCACTCTAATGGCCTTAACCAGTCTCTCAGTATTATCTACCGAAAAACAAGGCCTACCCCCACCATCATCATCTAAAGACTCCGATGACGATAATGAGGAGAGATCAGAGGAGGAAGGAAATTCTTTTGTAAAACGGGACTCTACTGATTCCTCTGAGTCTGAGGAAATCTGTTTCTGCTTCTTCTTCCTGCGTGAGGTTAAGCCTTTTAAAGAATCCCTGACCTCTGTTTGGATTAGATTTTTTAACTCCATAGAAAACCTGGGGGACTCCTCTGCTAGGGTTCTCTGGATACAGTCAGAGCAAAGGTTTTTGGCGTAGGAGGTGGGAAGGCTGATTTTACATAATGCACACTCCTTGTTTTTACTCTTAGCACTACACTTCTTTGGCTCCTACCCCCAAGAATGGTAGACTCCATACTAAATAAGAAGGGAGTCACTAACTGTGGAGGCCCCTCCCCGGGCCATGGCAATTGGTGAACCCCCTTCGCTGCCCCTTACTGAACAGTGATCCTGAAGCCCCCGGAAGGGTCCAATGAAGCAAAAGGGACGGCTGCTACAAGCAGTCCCATGGATACATAAACACCGGGACATCCCACGTTACTTGCTTTCTTTGCTGGTCCTGGAGTCGAACGTCGCTATGGACAATTCAGGATCAGCTCAGATTGCTGAGGCCCTCCGGGCTGGGTTTGCACAGGAGGGCGAGCGCTGGTTACAGGCCCTCATGTCATCCCCCTGGCCCCAGCTCTAACACCCCAGATAACCCTGCCCCTGGCCCTCAACCCCTTAAGGGAACATCATATCCCTCAATCCCCTCACCCCTTGGGCCCACTCACTCACTTCATCGGGTTCAAGTTCCGTCTGGGACAGGGGGCTGCACTTCTGCCGCTGTCTGGCCCTGTCCTCCATTCTCGCCCGTCCGCCGCAGACACACAGCTGCAGGCCTCTCATCGTGCTACACTCCCCGTCTCGAGGGGACGGGCAGCTGTTGCTTCTCGGCGGACGCACGGCACAGCGGGCAGGTGGGGCAGGTTGGCGGGTGCCCCCCGATGCTGGACGGCGGTTGGCTGCGGTGGCTCGTCGTGCAAGCGCCGGGGCGGGAGAGCGGGCATCCGGGGCGGGGTGGTGGGCACGCACTGGCGTGGGGTTAGGGGGTTCCTCTCTGCGGTCGCGCGCCGCAGCGGGGGAGCGGGCGCGCGACTCGACTGGGCCGGAGAGGCATGCTGGGGGAGGGGGAGCTGAAAAACAGGAAGCGCTCGAGGTGCATGTGCGGGGTGCGTGCCCGCCCCACGTGACCCCACAGGCCACGCCCCCCAGTCCAGAATGCTGTGGGGCAGAGCAGGAGGCTGCGGCTGGTGCAGCGGTGAATCCTGTGACATACTGACAGCAGGCGCAGGGCTCCGCTGCACTAATAAATGAGTGCGGGCTGTCTTCTGTGTCGGCGACGGGCACAGAGGGGATTCAGGTCCCCTGCCTGCTGCCGGCGCTGGAGACAGCACAGAGCCCGTCATTCCCCACCCCACTAAACACTCCCGTCCTGCATTCTGCCGAGGGGCGCCCTGGAGAGCGGAGGTGCAGCAGGCACTCCCGCCCTCCAGAGCACTTTAGGCACAGCACCCCCCAGCCACACAGAAGAAGCTGCGGGACACACATTTATCAGTCACCTCCCCCTCAACACACAGCAGGGGCTGTGACAGAGCAGAGCTCCGGACAGGAATCCTTTGCCGGGGACTGTGCTCTGCTTAATCCCCAAACCCCCCCCGCAGAAAAGCCCCTATTAAAAATAAAAGAAAAAGTTCCCAAAACAGAACACGTGACACTACACATCCAGGGTCATGGCTGCTCATGTAATCACCGCAGCCCATGCAGCGCCCAGTCACAGTATCAATACCCCCCGATGGACACTATGCATAGCTTAAACACTTCAGCGCCCATCCTTGCCTCCTCCATATACCCCTATAATAGCGCAGCGATGCACGCGCCTGACAGCGCTATAGCATCGCCCTCCAGCTGGCCACAAATAGCACCGCCACATCTCGGCGGGACACATGTATACTGCGCAGAACCCCACATACACCCTCAGGGACACAGAGACTCCAGGCGTACTCGCTCCAGGCGAACTCGCTGTAGTTCCTCCGACGACAGATCTACATCATTGCACACGAGTCACCGGCGAAGGAAGAGGTCATCACAAGCAAAGCGGAGATCGGCATCCCACAGGAGGGGTCACAGGTCGCGGTCCTCAAGGTGGCGCTTGACGCGCCCCCTGGGCCATATTCTTTAGGGGAATACCCGGAGCCGGATCAGATGGGGGTTGTAGTCTCCGAGCGGCTGTGACCCGGTCCGTGCCCAGGGCGTCAAGCTCAGAGTGTGGCAGTCCTATGATGTTACTGGATGTTCTTTGATGTCGACTACGCCACCCGTTGAATTGCGGTCACTACGGCCGCCGCTGCAGCAGGGTCCGCTGAGGCTGGTGGTGTTTGCGCAGCCCAGATAGTATAACCCCCAACGGGAGGGGTATAGCCTCAGGGGGTCAGGTGCAGAGGATGGTGGTTGTGGAGGTGCAGTGAGGATGGTAATGAGAGTCAGAGTCGGGTTCTGCAGTTTTTTACTTACTGCTGTTATTGTACCGGTCACTCCGGCCTTGAGTGACCACCCGAGCCGTGCTGCGTCCACCAGGTCCTGGACTCGGCCAACCCCCAAGTAGTTCTGGAGCGTGGTTCTGAGCTCCCTTTCTGTCTTGTCCTCGTCTCTGGCCTTCCCCACCAGGGATCCACCTAAGTCCGGCTCCCTCGGGCCTCTTGTTGGTAAACCCTTGTCTCTGGGTTCCCTGACCCTATGCGTGGTCTGCCTTCCGGGTGGATATAGTGGGTGGCCGTGGCAGATTCTGCCCACGGCCTCCGGTCTCTGGCTGAGGATAAGTGCCCTCCACCAGTTTGGGATCCGGTACCCTTGTGCCAACTCTTCACCATTTGGTTTAATTTGGGCTCTTAGAGTTCCTTCTTTCTCCCCCTCTGGGTCTTTCTTTCTCCTCTCTCTCTTCTGGGCCTTGGGGCTGCTCTGCTCCTCTGCTCTCTTCCTCTGACTCAGACTGACTGGATCTTGTCTGCCTGTCTGACTGTCTTCTCTCTGGCAACTGACTGACCCTGATCTAAGATGGTTCCCACCTTATATACTCCCTCTATGTGTGAGCTCAGGTGACCAGCACCCAATGAGCTCCTAACATTACCCAGACTGCTCCCCCTATCTGCCCCTACACTACAGGGATGTTCCAACCCCCTCCCACTCCAGCCAGGGACAGACACGGTTGTACCTGCACATTTTCCTAGTGGGAGTACCATAGGTCTGTCCCTCGGAAATGGGATGTATGTAGTGCATGCAGCTATCTGAGCTCAGCCCCACACTCCATCCTTACCCGGGAGTGGAATACCACACCTCTGGCTGAGGTGCAATACTCCTGTAGCAGCCGAATCCTCAGGGTGCTACACGCTCACCATCCTCCGCATCAGAGATGTCGGGCGCATCGTCGAGCCCCAACAGCCGCTTGCACCAATCCCGTCTTCCGGGGTGACAGAAATGATACAATGGCACCCTCCAGAGCTTACAGCCTGCACGATGCATCGATTTCACGCAGGTCTACGAGCAGAGGCATGCCTCTCACCCCGAGCGAGACTGGTGTCGGAGTCCCCCCAAATATCGGAGTCCCTCCTCCAGCCGCAGAAATGGGTGAGTGCAATATAAGTATAACTGAAATGGGAAATAGTAACACCAACTTAATAGCGGCCCTTAAGGCCATAGTCGAACAACTATCCGCGCCACCAGGCGCAATACATAATTCTACTAAAACAACTCCACCATTAGCCAGCATACACAAGGACGCATTCTTTTGTGGGATTAGCCCATTAGGCTCACACATAGATGAGGAAACCAGAATTAAAATATGGAATAATGACTACATCGACATTTTGTCACTAGTAACCGCTGACCAACATACTATAGACAAAGAGAGAAGGATAGTCGACAGACCATTCAACACAAACAGACAAAAGGTCGCAAAGACAATGAGTAACTGGTTACAGGCGTTTTCTGTGCTGGGTTGCATCATGGGCCAAAAGCATCCGGAACGCTGCTCGGAACTATTCATATACCAGGATACGGTGTATAACTCATACAAAGCCCACGGCGGTTCAGCATGACGGCGCTACGATGAAGAGTTCCGGAGGCGCTTGGCTCTGCAACCACAGCTAGGCTGGGGGGTAAAAGCTACAGACGTATGGTTGCGATTAATGCTGTCACAGAAACACCATCCCTTTCCAACAACGGCTACTGGCAACCGGCAACAGCAGGCCAAAATTCAGTGGTCGTATGTAGACCAGGGGCCTGCTGGCAGTACAATAAGAGACACTGTCGCTTCTACGCCTTATGCAGATACAAACATGAATGTTCAGCCTGCGGAGGAGCCCACCCCGCAGCAAGATGTTCTCATCCCGCAAGAAAATCATCAATTAAACTCCCACAGTCAGAATCCAAGGACTCCGGTGAGCGTAAACGCGATGGGCCCCTGGCTAGACCAATATCCTAAGAAAGACGCAGCGGGGCAGTTACGTTTTGGTTTCACATACGTTTTTTTCATCCCTTTCAAACTTAATAAATCGCCCACCTTTGCAAATAACCTTAAATTTGCAAAAGAGCACCCTGAATTACTTAGGCAAAAAATACAAAAAGAAGTAGCTCTAGGCAGAGTGGCGGGCCCTTTCCCAACACCACCATTCAGTAACCTAAGCGTTTCCCCTTCTGGGAATAATCCCAAAAAAGAGCCAGGTTCATTCCGGCTTATCCATCATTTATCTTACCCAAAAGGAGAGTCTGTAAATGACGGTATTTCGTCTGAAAACGCCTCGGTCTCCTACGTGTCATTCGACAGAGCAGTAATATTAGTATTCGATGCGGTGCCCGGAGCGCTGCTCGCTAAATCCGACATAGAATCCGCCTTTCGCCTACTACCGGTGCACCCAGATTGCTACCACCTGCTGGGATGCCAAGTGGACAATGAATACTTCTACGACACTTGCCTCCCAATGGGTTATTCAATATCTTGTTATTACTTCGAACTATTCAGCTCCTTCCTAGAATGGGTGTTGAGGTACGAAACTGGCAATAGGTCCGTCACACATTACCTAGATGACTTCCTATTCGTCGGACCCAAAGACTCAAATCAATGCCAATCATTACTTAACGAGTTCACAAACATCTCTCGACGGTTCAGAGTCCCATTATGCCCTACAAAAACCATAGGCCCCACAACAAAGCTATCGTTCGTAGGCATTGAAATCGACACCACAGCAAGGTTGTTCCACCTCCCAACAGAAAAAATACAAAAAACATTACACCTGATCGAGGGATTTTGCGCGGTACAGAAAGTAACACTACAACAGATGCAAGTGTTACTAGGCCTCCTCGTGTTCGCGAGCTGGGTGATGCCAGTCAGAAGGGTTTTTCTCATCGTTTAACCCTTGCAACAAAACGTGCATTAAAACCGAGTCATAGAATCAGAATCACCAGGCAGCTTCGGGCGGACTTAGAGGTGTGGAAAAACTTCTTACAGTCATTCAATGGTCACACGTTATTTATGTCAGCAGAACAGTCCAACATTTAACTAAGATTATTCACCGGGGCGGCAGAAGTGGGCGGATATGCAGCGATACTAGATAACCAGTGGTGCACAGGCTTATGGCCTCCGTATTGGTCTGAACAAGGGTTAACAAAAAAACAGACACTCCTGGAACTCTTCCCAATAGTGGTAGCAATAGAAATATGGGGCATGTACCTAGCGAACAAAAATATACGCTTCATAACAAATAACACCAGCCTAGCGCACTGCATTAATAAGATGGCATCATCGTCTCTCCCAGTGCTAGGCCTACTACGCCGGCTAGCATTCCTGTGCCTAAGACACAATGTATGGGTCCGCGCTAGCCACAATGTGGAGGGGGGATCTAACGCTGCTGCTAACGCTTTATCACAATTCAATTGGCAGGTTTTCAGAGAGCTCCTCCCCAACCAGTCGGGCACCAGTTGCCCACCCTCCCTATGGGATCTAGTGGCGAACAGCTGATGCTATTAATCAAAGTGCCAGTCGCCCCGTCAACGTGGAAAGCATACGGTAAGGCATGGGAAGAGTGGACACGACTAGTAGCAGGCAGACGGGTTGACCAATGTCAACAAGCCAGACTAGATGTAACCATAGAATTTCTCCACCAGCTAATGATGAGGGGCATATCAGGGGCGTCAGCACAGCGGTGGCTGACTGGAATAGCATTTCACTTCCAACCACTGAATTGGGGAAATGTGACAAAAAGATTCATCATCAGGCAAGCCTTAAAAGGGTGGAAAAGAGGTCAGCCAAGTCAGGAGTGTAGACGTCCCGTGTTACTAAATCTGCTCTCAAAAATCATATCCCTAACACTATTAACATGCCACTCACAATTTGAAGCAACACTACTGTCTACTGCATTTGTGATCACCTTTTCCGGGGCACTACGCATAAGCGAATTAGTCCCTCGATCCAAAATCACCACCAGTGGAGGCTTATTACACCAGGACGTAGTCATAGCCAATAATGCAATACGTCTACGCATACGCAAATCCAAAACGGACCCAGCAGGCAGGGGCACTTGGGTACTTCTACAACCCACAAACAGTACACTGTGTCCGGTAACAATAGTAAAAACATATACAGCCATCAGGCCACAAAGTAATTTCTTCCTATCACACATTGACGGAATTCCATTATCAAGATACCAGTTCCAAGCTGTATTTAATAAATGCCTAACATCAGCAGGGTACCACCCCAAAGATTACGGTACACACTCATTCCGCATAGGCGCGGCCACGGAAGCAGCAAGAGCAGGACTGTCAGAAACGGAAGTGCAGAGGATAGGGAGATGGTGATCCACGTGTTTTGCGAGATACATAAGACCGGACTTGTTATCCTAACGTGGTTTGCTTCTTTTACAGGTGACGATAAGCCAACAGTGTGGGTGATAGGCCACTTGTACATATACTGGGCAGAAAAAAGGGCGAAAGTCTGCCCGGGCGGGAGGAATATGGGGTTTCATAACACATATTTCAACTGGAGAGGTATTAGAGGCCTGCGATGGCCACAGGTACTAATGGAGGTAATCGCCATAGGGAGAGAAGCAACAGGTCCGGTCATCTTAGTTATACACGCTGGGGGAAATGACCTCGGTCATTACAGGAACGCAGAGCTAATGGCAATAATGAAGCTAGACACTGAGCGCTTCAGAGCATTTTTTAGTAAACTAACTATAGTATGGTCAGAGATTGTGCCGAGAGCGGTATGGCGAGGTGCGCGAGACATCACGACCATCGAACGGACAAGGCGGCTAATAAATATTCAGATGGCAAAATTTGTAAAGGAAAGAGGTGGTGTAGTGATTAGAGATGAGCGTTGTTCGACTCGAACTGTTCGCCAATCTCAAATTCGAGCTGTTTTGGGCGGTGTTCGAGCCGTTCGGCGAACACGAACGATTTGAGAAAAATTCGGCTGTTCGAGGTTATGTTCGATAACTGTTCGTGCACCAAAATCATAACTGGATTTTTTCTCAGTAATGATGAAAATTAATGTTAATACGCAGTTTGAGTGTACAGCGGGGTGGGGGGAGGGGCAGGGGATGGATCTCTGCAGGAATAATGAAGATCTCCATTTTTTTTTCTCTTTCCCGCATTTACAGTGGGGAGGTGCAATCTGTCAGCCTATCAGCAGCGCACACACGGAGCGAAGTGCTTTTTTTCACACAAGCAAGGGCATGTGTCATTGGCAGTGTATGTCACATGTCCTTGCCCTATAAGACCAAGCCATTTTCTCCGTCGCCACCATTTTCTCACTGCTGCAGCTGCGTGTTAGATGGCACCGCTGTTGCTGTGTGCGCTATACCTTGTTAATTTCAAGCCAATTTTCGCACAAATCTACAGATAGCTTGGGAGTAGGGAATAGTTGTGATTGCAGTCCTTTTAAGGACTAGGTTACAGCATTTCCTACGACTTTTATCAGGCAGGTCTGTGCTCTTAAATAGATAGATTGTGGGAGTAAAGACTAATTGTAATTGCAGTCCTTTTCAGGACTAGGTTACATCAGTTCCTATCAGTTTTTGCCAGGCAGGTCTGTGCCAGTGCTGTGCAAGTTTTTTTCACAGCATTTGGCTGAATCTAGCAAAGCTAATCCTTTTTGGCCTATTGCAGAGTGTGTTAGTCAGTGGAGTAGCCTATCTGTGTTGCAAGATATACCACCTGTGTATAGAATACCAATTTTTTTACTGCACCTAGTGAAGTAAAATCTTTTGGGCATAGCATCATTCTATTAGTCCATCTATACTGACCTCCATCAGGTTGCAAACTGAATATAATTTTTTTCTGCATCTAGCTCTGAAAAAATATTTGGCCTTCTGGCAGTGTGTGGGACTTGTTCTATTAGTCCATCTATACTGACCTCCATCAGGTTGCAAACTGAATATAATTTTTTTCTGCATCTAGCTCTGAAAAAATATTTGGCCTTCTAGCAGTGTGTGGGACTTGTTCTATTAGTCCATCTATACTGACCTCCATCAGGTTGCAAACTGAATATAATTTTTTTCTGCATCTAGCTCTGAAAAAATATTTGGCCTTCTAGCAGTGTGTGGGACTTGTTCTATTAGTCCATCTATACTGACCTCCATCAGGTTGCAAACTGAATATAATTTTTTTCTGCATCTAGCTCTGAAAAAATATTTGGCCTTCTAGCAGTGTGTGGGACTTTCCCTATTAGTCCATCTATACTGACCTCCATCACGCTGCAAATTCAAAATAATTTTTTGTCTGCATCTAGCTCTGAAAAAATATTTGGCCTTCTAGCAGTGTGTGGGACTTTCTCTATTAGTCCATCTATACTGACCTCCATCAGGTTGCAAATTAAAAATAATTTTTATCTGCATCTACCTCTGAAAAAATATTTGGGCTTCTAGCTGTGTGTGGGACTTGTTCTATTAGTCCATCTATACTGACCTCCATCAGGTTGCAAACTGAATATAATTTTTTTCTGCATCCAGCTCTGAAAAAATATTTGGCCTTCTAGCAGTGTGTGGGACTTTCTCTATTAGTCCATCTATACTGACCTCCATCAGGTTGCAAATTAAAAATAATTTTTATCTGCATCTAGCTCTGAAAAAATATTTGGCCTTCTAGCAGTGTGTGGGACTTTCTCTATTAGTCCATCTATACTGACCTCCATCAGGTTGCAAATTAAAAATAATTTTTTGTCTGCATCTAGCTCTGAAAAAATATTTGGCCTTCTAGCAGTGTGTGGGACTTTCTCTATTAGTCCATCTATACTGACCTCCATCAGGTTGCAAACTCAAAATAATTTTTTGTCTGCATCTAGCTCTGAAAAAATATTTGGCCTTCTAGCAGTGTGTGGGACTTTCTCTATTAGTCCATCTATACTGACCTCCATCAGACTGCAAATTAAAAGTAATTTTTATCTGCATCTACCTCTGAAAAAATATTTGGCCTTCTAGCTGTGTGTGGGACTTGTTCTATTAGTCCATCTATACTGACCTCCATCAGGTTGCAAACTGAATATAATTTTTTTCTGCATCTAGCTCTGAAAAAATATTTGGCCTTCTAGCAGTGTGTGGGACTTTCTCTATTAGTCCATCTATACTGACCTCCATCAGGTTGCAAATTAAAAATAATTTATATCTGCATCTAGCTCTGAAAAAATATTTGGCCTTCTAGCAGTGTGTGGGACTTTCTCTATTAGTCCATCTATACTGACCTCCATCAGGTTGCAAACTGAATGTATTTTTTTTCTGCATCTACCTCTGAAAAAATATTTGGGCTTCTAGCTGTGTGTGGGACTTGTTCTATTAGTCCATCTATACTGACCTCCATCAGGTTGCAAATTGAATATAATTTTTTTCTGCATCTAACCCAGCCAAATTTTTGGCCTAATACCACAGTTTGGCCACTCAGCTCTGCTCGGTTCCCATCCATTGTTTTTTTGTGCAAACAACTCCAGAGTTGTGAATTAGTTAACCACCAAAATGAGTGGAAAAAGGCCTGCTGCTGGTGGAAAGGGGAATAGGCGTGTTGGGAAGGGGAAAAAAGGTTGTGTCCGTGGGGTAGGTGTTAAAGCAACAGTAACATCTGCAGAAGAAAGACCATCTTCCAGCCAAACTAAAATGTCTACTTCTTTTAGCGGACAATGTGATAAGATCCCTTTCTTACGGCCACGCCAATCGCTACAAATTCCAGATGAGGCACAAAAACAGCAGGTGCTTCAACGGATATCAAGTGCTCCTTTAAGTGGGCTCTCCTCCACATCAATTTCAACATCACAAATACTCCAGTCCTCAAAGGTGTCACCCCAATCGCACTTGCTTCCTCACAGCTCCCAAATCTTCAGCTGCCCATCTGAGTATGAGGTAGAACAGATGGTTGAGTCTGCAGAGCTGTTTACTCATACTATAGCCTGGGAATCAGAGGTCGACTCCAGCGCTTCTGTGAATCCAGACGAGGAAATGATCTGCACTGATGCCCAGAATCTTTATGAGTTGGATCCAGGACCAGACGCAGAAGGTTCTGACCATAATGTAAACCCTCATTCCCAAACTGTAACTCCTGTTGGTGGAGACAATGAGGAAGACGATGATGAGACTCAAATACCTGATTGGAGCGACAACTTTAGTTTTTTGTCAGGGCAGGAACAGGTTGGCTCTGAGGACGACGGGTGTGATAACGCACAGGGTGATGATGATGAGGTTGGAGATCCCACTTACTGTCAACCCACAGTCAGCCAAGAGATGAGGTCAGCAGAGGAGGTGGAGGAAGATGCTAGTGACGACGAGGTCAGGTTGCGCCTTCCTGGACAGAGACGTAGTACTGGAAGCACGTCAACAACTGCATCCTCAAACACAACTCTGCCTCTCACCACAAATCGTGGTGGCTCTTCAGGTCGCATGGGTGCTAAGCCTTGCATAGCCTGGGCATTTTTTCAGATCGATAAAGATGACCCAACTCGTGTTATCTGTAACATTTGTCAGCAAAAGCTAAGTAGAGGCCAAAAAATACATAGTTTGAGTACTTCATGCAAGTACCGGCACATGGACATGAAGCATAAGTTGCAGTGGGAAGCTCAGTGTGCTACAATGAGGCCTAGCCGGCCGGGCCAACCACCGTCTGCCATATCTTGTGCATCCGCGGCCTCTTCATCCTCTGTGACTGGGGGGACAGCAGTCACACTTGTTTTGGGGCGCAGACCTGCCACCTCTTTACCCGCAACAGCCAGCGTGATTGGCAGGTCATCATTTTCTTTGGAGGTGGTAACACCAGCTGGTGTTGAGCGCTGTCCGACATCGATAGCACCACCTTTGGATCAAGGCAACCTAACATGTCCGCCTGCATCTTCCTCACAGACCGGCAGTTTGCCGGGGACACCCTTATCAACCCCGTCTAAGCACAATAGCCAGCCCTCGGTCCCTCAGATGTGGACAAGTAAAAGACCATTTCCTCCTAGCCATGAGAAAGCGAAGAGGTTGAATTTCACCATCTGCAAGCTCTTGGCTACAGAAATGCTGCCTTTCCGCCTGGTGGACACAGAGGATTTTCAAGACCTTATGTCCGTCGCAGTGCTCCAGTACCAGATGCCCAGTTGGCACTACTTCTCAAAGAAAGGTGTGCCTGCGCTCCACCAGCATGTCGCACACAACATCACCGCTTCTTTGAGAAACTGTTATGTTCTGCTACCAGAGCTAAGGAAAGAGAGGAGATCTGTCCCTGCAATAGAACTCAGCTTAATCCCTACAATGTAACAGGGAACCTGATCCTGCGATCAGACCTGCTAAAGTCCTAAGCTAGTCTGTACGGAGACCTATAGATTTGGGGAAGGAATCCCTACAAGTACTAAGGACTGGGAGGAATATGGGACACCTCCTAACAGAAATAGTAGCAGACAGACGAACAAACAAAATATATAGAACATAGAGGTCCTTAGACCAAGCAAACTAACAGAGCAAGACACAGAGCACAGGCTAGCTAGAAAGTAGATATACAATGAAGTCCAGCAAAGCCAGAAGGGCGGAGCAAGATTAAATAGGCCAACAAGGTCATGTGACCAGCAAAGGAAAAAACCTAAGAGCAAGGTTCTAACAGTACCCCCCCTTCTAAGAGGATCCTCCGGATCCCCTAGGACCAGGCTTATCAGGAAATCTCCTCTGAAACGCTCTGATAAGTCTGGACGCGGAAACATCATCTGACCTCACCCAAGAGTTATCCTCGGGTCCGAAACTGCAAACTACCTCTATACCGTCTAGAGTCAAGGATGCGAGAAATTTCATATTCCCCGTCCTCCACCACCGGAGGAACAGAGGCAGAGGCGTCACCATCCGACACAACAGCTTTTTTTAACAGAGAGACGTGAAATACCGGATTAATTCTCCAGGAGGTAGGAACCTCCAACCTAACAGCAGATTGGTTGACAACTTGAAGCACCTTAAAGGGCCCTACAAACTTGGGACCCAATTTCTTAGAAGGAATCCTCAACCGCAGATTCCTAGAGGACAACCAAACCATGTCACCAACAGCGAACAAAACCTCCTGTTGTTTCCTATCAAAGTAGTCTTTAGATTTTCTGTTGGCCTCCTGAAGATTACCATGCACATCCGTCCAAACTCTCTCCAAATCACCGGAAAAATTCTCCTCCTCAGGCACGGCAGATCCCAACTTGGAGAACGACCCAAACGACGGATGTCTCCCAGAACAACAAAAAAAAGGCGAACAACCAGCAGAAGAAGATGTATGATTGTTCAGAGCAAATTCAGCAAGTGGCAGAAACTCAGACCACCCCTCTTGATTGTCTGCCACAAAACAACGCAAGAACTGCTCAACATCCTGGTTTTTCCTTTCTGTCTGGCCATTAGATTCAGGATGATATCCGGACGAAAACGACAAATGAATTCCCAACCTGTCACAAAAGGCACGCCAAAAACGAGCCACGAACTGAGGACCCCTATCAGAAACAATGTCAGTAGGAACGCCATGAAGTCTGACAATTTCCTTGACAAAGGCCTTAGCGAGAGTTTTAGCGCAGGGCAGTTTGACGAAGGGAACCAAGTGACACATCTTGCTAAAACGGTCCACGACCACCCAGATGACAGTAAAACCCTCAGAGGGGGGAAGGTCAGTTATAAAGTCCATAGCCAAATGTGTCCAAGGAGCACTGGGGACCTCCAAAGGACAAAGCAACCCCGCAGCAGGACTATGTGAGGACTTAGATCTAGCACATATAGTACATTGGCGCACCCACTTAATGACTTCCTTCTGCCATCCAGGCCACCAAAAACTGCGACCCACCAGTCTCTTGGTCTCAGAGATTCCGGGATGACCTGCCAACCGAGATTCGTGACACTCAACAAACAAATCTCTCCTAAAGGTCCCAGGCACAAACAACCTCCCATGAGGAGTGTTAGAAGGGGCATTCTTCTGTGCTTTAAGAATCTCATCTTCCAAAACGGAGTCTAAAGCAGCTATCACAACACCTTCTTGTAAAATGTTCTCCTCTTTCTCAGCACCGACTATGGGAGAAAAACTGCGAGACAAGGCATCCGCCTTAACATTCTTAGTACCAGGGATGTAAGTAATGGAGAAATTAAACCGCGAGAAAAACAGTGCCCACCTAGCCTGACGGGCATTCAGGCGCTTGGCAGCATCAAGATATATCAGATTTTTATGATCCGTAAGAACCTGAACGGGAAATTCCGCACCTTCCAAGAAGTGGCGCCAGTGTTCAAATGCGAGCTTAATAGCCAATAATTCCCGATTACCAATATCGTAATTCAGTTCAGTCTCCGAAAATTTTTTTGAAAAAAAGGCACAGGGATGTAATCCATCCCCGTTATCCTGAGACAATACTGCTCCAACCCCCACAGAGGAAGCATCAACCTCAACCAAAAACGGCTTAGTCACATCAGGCTGCATAAGGATGGGAGCAGAGGTGAACCTCTCCTTGAGATACACAAAAGCTTCAATGGCCTCAGCAGACCACTGAACCGCATCAGCACCTTTCCTGGTGAGATCGGTCAGAGGTTTGACAATACTAGATAAATTTTTTATGAATTTTCTGTAATAATTGGCGAAACCTAAAAACCTCTGTATCGATTTCAAACCAATAGGCCTAGGCCATTCCTGTATAGCTTGAACTTTAACCGGGTCCATCTCAAAACCTTCGCTGGAGATAATGTAACCCAAAAAACTAATTCTCTGTACAGCGAATTCACATTTCTCCAGCTTAGCAAAAAGCGAATTGTCCATTAATAACTGTAATACCTCACGTACGCTCCGCCAATGAGACTCCAGATCCGGCGAATAAATCAAAATGTCATCCAAATACACAACCACATTTTTGCCGATCAAAGGCCCAAGGATGTCATTAATAAGATTCTGAAAAAATGCAGGAGCATTGGTAAGACCAAAAGGCATAACCAGATTCTCAAAATGACCCACAGGAGTGTTAAAAGCAGTCTTCCATTCGTCACCCTCCTTCATGCGCAACAGATTGTATGCCCCCTTAAGGTCAATTTTAGAGAACCACTTGGCCCCCATTAACTGGTTAAACAGATCAGGAATCAATGGCAGTGGGTAAGGATTGCGTACAGTAATTTTGTTAATCTCACAAGGACGTAAACCGCCGTCCTTTTTTTTTACAAAAAAAAATCCAACCGCCACAGGAGACTTAGAGGGCCTAATGTGACCGGCGGCCAAACTTGTCTGTATGTATTCCTCCAAAGCCTTCCTCTCAGGAATAGTAAGGTTAAATAAACGACTTTTAGGAAGAGTCGCTCCAGGGACAAATTCAATAGAGCAATCATAGTCTCTATGGGGAGGCAAAACCTGCGATTCCTTCTCAGAAAAAACTCTCCAAAAATCCTGAATAGGAACAGGCAATTCTCCCCTATCCAAAGCTGCAATACGCCCGTTACAACACTTGTCATAACATTTATGGCTCCAGGATTTAATTTCACTGGTAGACCAATCCAGTACAGGATTGTGAAATTTTAACCAGGGCAATCCCAATATTACTGGAGAAGGCAAGTTATTCAACACTACCAAATCCAATTTCTCATGGTGAACACCATTAATAGTGAGAGGAAATTCACTGACCTTGAGAGTAATATTCTTCAAAGGGGAACCATCCACAGAAACCACAGCAATGGGGGATGACAAAGGTTCGGGTTTTAAATTGAGTCTTTCCAAGAATCCCCCATCAATTACATTCAGAGTAGACCCGCAATCAACAAACACCCGAAATTCCATTACTTTTTCCTGAGCAATCGTGGAAGCAGCTAAAAATATACCCTTGGAATTTAAACAGGCAATACGGGCGTGACTGACCATTTTTTTTTCTTTCTTCATACGAAGCTCACAGGCTTTTATCAAATGACCAGATTTTCCGCAATAGAAACACAAGCCTTCAAAAAATCGACGATCTTTTTCTTGAGAGCGAGGTGCCACCGATCCAATCTCCATCGGTTCACCACTGTTAGTACATACATTCTCATAACCAGAAACTGACATAGCAGAGGATTTGCTCTCATTAACCCTTGCACGCAGTCTTCTATCCACCCGTATAGCTAATTGCATAGCCTGTTGCAAATCTTCAGGTGTAGGATAAGCAATTAGCAGGTCTTTAACCCTTTCACTGAGCCCAGCAAGAAATAGACTTTTCAGAGCAGAATCGTTCCACCCTGTTTGAGTAGACCACCGACGGAAATGAGTACAATATTTTTCCACATTACCTGATCCTTGTTTTAAACGTCTCAACTCAGTCTCAGCTGATGCGACACGGTCAGGATCATCATATAATAGGCCCAAAGCAGAAAAAAAACTATCCACTGATCTGAAGCATGTATCACTAGGTTGCAAAGAAAAGGCCCACTCCTGAGACTCTTTGCGCAAAAGTGACATTATGAACCCTACGCGCTGGGATTCATCCCCAGAGGACCTGGGTCTCAAACGAAAATACAACAAGCAAGCATTTTTTAAATGAAAAAAATTCTCGGTGTTCACCAAAAAATAAATCCGGCAAACATACCTTAGGCTCCAAGAAATGTGCTCCAGGACAGTTACTCACGAGCTGACGGAGCTCGGCCAGCTCCAGAGAGAGTCCCTGCAGGCGATGAGCCAAATCCTGAACCGACACCATGATGGAACAGAAAAATCTTTCCTTAGAGAATTTGCAGGCTGGACTTACTGTTATGTTCTGCTACCAGAGCTAAGGAAAGAGAGGAGATCTGTCCCTGCAATAGAACTCAGCTTAATCCCTACGATGTAACAGGGAACCCGATCCTGCGATCAGACCTGCTAAAGTCCTAAGCTAGTCTGTACGGAGACCTATAGATGTGGGGAAGGAATCCCTACAAGTACTAAGGACTGGGAGGAATATGGGACACCTCCTAACAGAAATAGTAGCAGACAGACGAACAAACAAAATATATAGAACATAGAGGTCCGTAGACCAAGCAAACTAACAGAGCAAGACACAGAGCACAGGCTAGCTAGAAAGTAGATATACAATGAAGTCCAGCAAAGCCAGAAGGGCGGAGCAAGATTAAATAGGCCAACAAGGTCATGTGACCAGCAAAGGAAAAAACCTAAGAGCAAGGTTCTAAGAGAAACTCTGTGTGTGACAGGGTGCATTTCACCACAGACACTTGGACGAGTAGGCATGGACAGGGGCGTTACATGTCGCTGACTGGGCACTGGGTAACTATGGTGACAGCAGGACAAGGGGCTGCTGTCCAAGTCTTTCCGTCCCCACGAGTTGTGCGTCAATCCTCTTTATGTCAAAGTTCCTCCACTGCTTCTGCCTCCTCAACCTCCTCTCGGTCTTCCACCTGCACCCAAAGCCTGTCTGGTCATGCCACAAGCTTTCTAACTGCGCAGAAGGGATCCTGCACACCTCCTTACTATGCTGGCAGTAGGGCTCAACGTCATCAGGCGGTTTTTACTTTGAAATGTCTGGGAAATGTGAGTCACACAGCTGAAGAGTTGTGGTCAGCTCTGGAGAACCAATTTCATGAATGGTTGTCTCCACTGGACCTGAAACCAGGGAAGGCCGTGTGCGACAATGCTGCAAACCTGGGTGCGGCCCTTCGCCGGGGCAATGTCACACACATGCCTTGTATGGCTCACGTGTTGAACCTCGTTGTCCAGCAATTTTTAGCCCACTATCCCAGACTAGATGGCCTTCTGCAGAGGGCACGGTCGCTGTGTGCTCACTTCCGCCGTTCGCATCCCGCAGCTCAGCGACTTACATCTCTACAGAAGTCGTTGGGCCTGCCACTTCACCGGCTAAAATGCGATGTGCCTACCCGGTGGAATTCAACTCTGCACATGTTGCAGCGACTGTGGCAGCACCGACAAGCCCTGGTGCAATACGTTCTGATGTATAGCCTGGGCCAACGAGATCCAGAGGTGGGGCAAATCACGCTGGAGGAGTGGTCTCAGATCAGGGACCTATGCACCCTTCTGCACAGTTTTGAAATGGCGACGAAGATGTTTAATGCTGACGATGCCATTATCAGCATGACTATTCCGGTGATTTACATGCTGGAGCACATGTTAAACAGAATTCGGAGTCAGGTGGTGGCACAAGAGGAGGTGGAGGAAGTAGAGGAGGAGGAGTTGTATGCGGAAGGGCTAACATCTGCAAGGTCCAGACATTCGGCAGCACCAAGGCGGCAGACATGTGAGGGTGGGGGAGATGGTTTTACCAGGGCGCATGGTAGCAACAAAACTAGTGAGGAAGGTGCAGGAGCCCAGGAAGAAGTGGAGGATGAACTAATGGAAGACTCATCAGATGAGGGAGACCTTGATCACATTTCTGTTGTGCGAGGTTGGGGGGAGAGGACAGAGGAAGGAAGCATGATTGTTACCTCGCCACCAACACAACAGGGACTTGGTGCTCCTGGATGCGCAACACACATGAGTGCCTTCTTGCTGCACTACCTGCAACATGACCCTCGAATTGTGAGAATTAGAAATAATCCTGACTACTGGGTTGCCACACTGTTAGATCCCCGGTACAAAAGTAAATTTGCAGAAATTACTCCTGCCATAGAAAGGGATGCACACATGCAGGAGTATCAGCAGAGACTGTTGCAGAATCTTACATGTGCTTTTCCACAAAACACCAGTGGTGCACGTAGTGAATCTCACAGTTCCAACTTGCCAACCGTGGGACCGTCAAGTGTTCAGCACTCAATCCGTAACAGAACCACAGTATCTGCTGGTAACATCAATTTTGCGGAATCATTTCACCACTTTTTTAGCCCATCCTTTGCAAGGCCACAGGAGACAAGAAGTCTGACACATAGTCAACGCCTAGAGACGATGGTATAGGAGTATCTCCAAGTAAACATTGAAGCCATGACTGTGTCACTGGACCCTTGCTCTTTTTGGGCTTCCAATCTGGATAAATGGCCGGAGCTAGCCACTTACGCCTTGGAGATCTTGTCATGCCCTGAAGCCAGCGTTCTGTCTGAACGTGTGTTCAGCGCTGCTGGTGGTGTGCTGACAGATAAGCGCACGCGGCTCTCCACTGATAATGTAGACAGACTCACGTTCATAAAGATGAACAAATCATGGATCCGAAACGACTTTTCTACCCCTGTGTCATCCTGGGGAGAGTAAAAGCTTGATGATTGGTTAAAATCACCCTACCAACCATTTTAAGCTTTCAAATTACTAATCATGTTTATCTGTATCTTGGCTGGAAAATAATTTGAGCTTTGTAGCAGTGTGCAGCACTGATTCTATTAGGCCATCTATAATAAGCTCCACCAGATTTAAAATTACTAATCATGTTTATCTGTATCTTGACTGGAAAATAATTTGGGCTTTGTAGCAGTGTGCAGCACTGATCCTATTAGGCCATCTATACTAAGCTCCACCAGATTTAAAATTAATAGTAATTTTTAGCTGCGTCTAGCCCGGAAAATAATTTTGGGGCTCCGAGATGCGCAAGTCACATAAGTGCCTTCTTGCTGCATTACCTGCAACATGACCCTCATATTGTCAGAATTCGAAGTAATCATGACTACTGGGTTGCCACACTCTTAGATCCCCCAAACTTTTCGATCAACCTTTTCATTTTAATAAAGACCAAAAAAATGGTCACTTTTGAAATTATAAGCATTAGCAGGTTATTAGAAACTGAAATCAAACAGTTTTCAACTCAAAACTTTATTCTAGGTGATGTTACATTTTCACATAGGACCCCTTGTTCGAAAGGAGCTTCTGAACTCTCTCGTCCATTGAATTTGTCAGGTTTTGGATGGTTTCTGCTTCAATTGTTTTGCATGAGGACAGAATACCCTCCCAGAGCTGTTGCTTAGATGTGAACTGCCTCCCGCCATCATAGACACTCCTTTTGATGATGCTCCAGAGGTTCTGAATGGGGTAGAGGTCAGGGGAGCATGGGGGTCACACCATAAGTTTGTCCCCTTTTATGCCCATATCAGCCAGAGATGCAGATGTTTTATGTGCAGCATGAGATGGTGCATTATCATGCAAAAAAATGATCTTGCCGTGAAATACACGGTTCTTCTTCTTGAACCATGGCAGGAAGTGCTGTTTGAGAAAATCCACATACATTATGGAGTTCATCTTTAGCGCCTTCAGGGATCCTAAATTGGCCGACAATCTCTCTCCCCATGATTCCAGCCCAAAACATTACTCCACCTCCTCCTTGTTGGCGCTGTAGCCATGTTTGCGTGGGGTGTCCATCAACCAGCCATCCTCCACTCCATCCATCTAGACCATCGAGCGCTGCACGGCACTCATCCGTGAACAAAACAGTTTTGAAATCAGTCTTCATGTAATGTTTGGCCCACTGGAGCCGTTTCTGCTTGTGTGAAGTGGATAGAGGAGGTCGACAGGATGGCGTATGCACAGCTGCAAACCTCTGAAGGACCCTGCATCTTGTTGTTCGGGGGACGTTGGAGTCACCAGCAGCTTCAAAAACTTGTCTGCTGCTATGACAAGGCTTTTTTGCCGCTGCTCTTTTAACCTGACGTAATTGCCTGTAGGAAAGAGTCCTCAATTTGCCCTTATCAGCACGCACACGTGTGTACTGTGAATCAGCTACATACTTCTTGATTGCCAAGACACTTCATCCTGATCATCGCACAATGTTGATTGTAGTCATGCCTTCACCTAAACACTCCACAATTTGTTGCTTCTCAGCAGCCGACACATCCTTTTTCTTTCCCTTTTTGGCAGAAAATGTAGGCTGCCTTAATAATGTGAGACAGCCTTCTTAAGTAGTCTTGCCTTTCATTGGACACACCTGCCAAACTAATTAGCACAGGTGTCTGCAATTGCTTACAGTGATATAAAGAGCCCTGACACACATCACCATCAATGAGTTTAACTGACAAACAAACAAATTCTTCCATTATCACTCCTAAACACTTTTTGCATAATAATTTGGAACACAGTGTACATGTACTTTTCCACAAAACACCAGTGGTTCACGTAGTGAATCTTACAGTTCTAACTTGCCAACCGTGGTCTGTATGGAGTTGTTCAATAAAGGGCCCAAAATTAAGATAACATAGATGGGAGAGGTCTCTATGAATAGGAATTCCTAAGTATTTGATACCCTGTGAGGGCCAGGCAAAGGGAAAGTTGGACTGGATGGAATCCTATATGGATTTGGGGAGGGAGACATCGAGGGCCTCAGACTTCGCTGCATTGATTTTAAAATTTGACCATGTAACAAAGTGATCTATTTCAGCCATAACAGCATGGATGGATATATGTGATTGAGTGATATATACTAGGACATCATCAGCAAATAGAGAGCACTTGTACTTGGTGCCTCCCACCTCAATCCACCTAATATTGGGGTTATGGTGAATTGATGAGAGCAGGTGCTCCGTCACTAGGATGTATAAGAGAGGGGACAGAGGACATCCCTGCCTTGTCCCATTGGTGATTGTGAAAGGTGATGAAAATGTTCTGATGCACCCCCTGGGCCTTGGGACACCCGGAGCCGGACCCTTTTTGGTGGATGCTGGTGGTTGTAGTCTTCGTGGCGGCGACCCGGTTCCGTGGCTCAGGGTGGTCAAACCAGTGGCGGAACTATTTATGTGGTTTTGATGTTTAAAGGTCCGACTACGCCACCCGTGGATTGCGGTCAGAGTGAACCGCCGCTGCAGGGCAGACCGCTGAGGCTGGTGTTGTGGGTGCAGCAGAGCGTAGCATAACTCCCCACGGGAGGAGTATAGCCTCAGGGCAGTGTATGCGGAGGATGGGGGTGATGGTGCAGGGCAGCAGCAGTAACGACACGGAGTCAGTGATGCAGTCCAGGGCCTTTACTCACAGTTCTTATTATCCAGACCACGTCTGCAGGTAATGGCTGCCCACGTCGTACTGTGCTCACCAGGTGAGGGGCTCAGACTACTCCCAGATAACTTTGGAGCGCTTCACAGGACCCCCTTTGTGTGTCCTTTGTCTGGCCTTTCTTACCAACCCTTCTGTCCGGCTGCCTCGGGCCTCCTCTTGGTAAACTTGACGCCAGTTTCCCTGACCCTATGTGGTGCCTTCCTAGCGGGTGTAGCGAGGGGCTGCGCCACATAAAATGTCACAGCCTCCGGTTTCTAGCTGAGGGTCGTTTCCTGCCTCCACTAGTTTCGGGGACCGGTCTCCCCGTTTGGCCTGACCCCTCCACACAGGTGGATTCGGGCGTGCGGTGGCGACTCGCCCGTCCGCACCCCTGGGATCCCTTCATTCCTCTTTCCTGGAGCCTTCTCCGCTCCTCTTCCTTCCTTCTCCCTCTTCCAGGCCTGGGCCTCTGTTACTAGGCCCGCCTCCGGAGCAGAGCTCATGCAGAGCCCCTGCTCCCTGCCACTTCTGCTCAGACTTCTCTGCACTGAACTAAGATGGTGCCCACCTTTTATACTCCCTTCTCAATTCACCCAGGAACTGCTTCCTCCCTGCTCCTGCACTACAGAGTTCCCCTTCCTCAGTGTTCCCTCCCCCCATTCCAGCCAGGGACAGGGACTGTCGTGCCCATCTCAGAGGCATATTGGTCGCCCTGCCCCACGGCAATGTGGTGTAATGCATGCAGGTGTCGGGTCCTGATCCACACTCCATCCTTACCTGAGAGTGAGATATCACACCTCTGGGTGAGGTGCAATACCTCTGTAGCAACCGAGCCCTCAGGGTGCTACAGTTCCATTTATCTTCAGCCTAGATGACGTATTGTGATACAGGGCCGTGATTTTGGCTATAAAAGGGTCCCCTAGATCCCTACCCCAAGCTTTTTAAGAGAATCATATATGGCGTGCCAGGAGACTCTATGGAATGTTTTCTCAGCATCCAACGAGAGTATCTAATTACAAATTTTTAACTGCATCTAGCCCAGGAAATACTTTGTGCCTAGTAGCAGTGTCTGCTAGTCAGCGGATTATCCCGGCTGTTAAGCAAGCTACACCACCTGTAGTTTGGACACTTAATTTTTTCAAAGGAAATGCTTCGGGACCACGGGATACTCAGTGAAGAGCATCAGGAGGCACCCCAAGGCATAGGGGCTGGGACTGGCAGTAGGATGCCTTGCGGTGGACAGTCGAGCTCGATCCTTATAAAAGCTTTTTAACTGCAGCAGCTTTAGTGGACGCTACTGGAGCTGGAATTACGCGGCTGCTGGCATGAGACTTGTCCTCCAATAGATCCTTGTAAATGGATTTAAAGTGTATTCATTCAAATTAGAGAGACAATTTAAATTAAAAAGCTTAGAGCTGCCTACACCACAGGGGGGCTCGCTCGACCCACCAGCGGACAGGCACCAGTATTGGGAGAGGGGGGCTGGCCGTCAGGGTTCACCGCGGCTCTGGCACAAACCCGGCGACACGGAGGTGGCACGGGCAGGAGCGGACTGAACGTGTCGGCTTCTCACTTTTTGGATTTTAGAAGGGCATGACATGCCTATATCTGTGTCTCCCCCTCCTTTTACTCCTCCACCTCTTTTCTTTTCGCATGACTATATGTACTTGTCACTTTTCCATGTGTTAGTTGTGTCTTCTGAGCAGTTTGTCAGCTTTTGGACACCTTTGAAGGTGTTTTCTATGTGTTTCTATGTGTTTTTGTTTGCATGCCATTGGTTTTAACGGTGTTCGAAGGTGTTCGACGAACAGTTCGACGAACAGTTCGGCGAACACACGGGTGTTCGACGAACCGAACCGAACTCGAACACTATGGGGGTGGCTCAACACTAGTAGTGATAAGACACCGAGAACTGGAAGGAAATAAAACAGGCCTCATACGGCCCCATGGTGTTCATTTAACGGATATTGGACTGGACCTATTCCTGTCTGGACTCCAGGACGGAGTGAAACAAGCGTTAATGATGATGATGGGTGGGGGTCGGAGTCCTGCCTACGAGTATGCAGGATCCTCCGTGGCCTGAAATAGAAAGGACATGTTTGAAAGTTACTCTTGTTGGCCAACTTGCCGGTGTGGAGACACAGGACATGCTGCAACAAGCGGAATTATTTTTGGAAATAAAATGCCTTTCTAATGGAATGAGTTAAAGAGTTAATAAAGCTGTGACCGATCCTCACCCATCCAGTTGTAAGAGTTACATTTTTGTATTGTTAAGGATGGGGTGGCGGTAGGGGGGCTGAGCTTCTGGGTTTGGTTGGGGTCCCCACAGTCTTGAAAGGAGAGAAAGAGAGGAAAACAGAGAAGAGCACATTACTTAAGGTGAGACTTTCACGAAGATCACTCACCACACTGCCGTTCAGACTAGGGTACCGGAGGCTGTGGTTGCCGTTCACATGAGGGCTCCCATCTGGTGGAGGTGGTCTGACGAGGTCTTTTCTGACCGGTTCGGCCGGCACTCGCACGCCCCCCACTGCTGTGGCTTTGATGATGGGAAGATTCTCTACGTTTCGGTTGCTTAAGCTGCTTACGCTGCTTTGGCGGCTGTGGCTGCTGCTGTTCCTCTTGCGGCGGTGACAGCTGGTGTCCAGGTGACTGCGGCTCCTCACTCATTATGACGGGGATGCAGACACCGCCATCTTGATCGCTTCCCATTCTTAAGAAGCATTAGGGCTCCATCTCCTTTAGGCTCCTCCCCTTCCGGCAGCGTGCTCTCTCTCCTTTCTCTCTTTTTTTTTTCTTCTCTACCAGCTGGCGCGCTCCACCGCAGGACCCCCCCAGCGCGTGCGCAGCCAAGTGGTACCCAGCACGCTTGCAGTGGGGATGACCCGAGCATCGCACCCCGCACAAGCACAGACCCGGCTTCCGGTGCACTTCGTAATAGGGCGCACCACGACCCCGCGCGTGCGCAGCCCGGACTTCCGGCGCGCTAAGTCATAGGCCATGACGCAACCCTACATGTGCGCAGACCTGGAAGACCTGCCGGCCGGCGCGCTCAGCCATGCCACCATGTGAGCGCAGACCCGGCCGCAGGACCCGGCGTACACGGGAGAGGACCCCAGAAGGCAGCCCCCCCGCACGCAGACCCAGGTAGCAGCAAGATGAGGCTGGGATTAGAGGACCAACTCCTGCTTCTTCACGGCCTCCAGGCCGCATCGATCCCGGGATCCATGGTCCAGACCCCATGATCAGGTAGGCGAGGTACCACCTAAAGAGGCTCCCATCAAGGACAGGAACCAAAACTGATGCGGAAGAGAGGTACCGCCTTTTTATTCAGTAGGTTCCTGTCCTTGGTGGGCGGATACCCTCTCTCAGGTGGTGCTGTCATGGGAGAAGGGGAAAATCCATGTGATTTTTTGGAATAGTACAGAACATAAATGCAAACCTATAAAGCCCACACAAGTAGGAATGTCAGTATTCATAGCATAAGCTGTTAGTGGGGAATACCTGGTCATAGTTGGTTTATCAGGTATGGTAAACCCTCTGTCCTCAAGGAAGGAGATGATATCGTGATTTGTATCGATCGCTAAAATCTTGTCATAAGAGATAATTGTTCCCTTTGTTGCAATTTTTATCAGCATCTTCTTGGACTCTTTCAATGCTGCAATCCTCTCCTCTTTTGAACCGTATTTAAGGCATTTTCGTGAAAGATGCTGTGCCAGCTGATTAAAGGTTTCGTGACAGAATGGACATGTCATTGGCATCCTGAAGTGGCCATTAAAAAGAAAAATGTAAGATCAGAAACAATATCACTGAGAATCCTTTTTTTTATGAAGGCTGGCTATTGCGTCGATTTCCAAAAGCCTGCCCTCATGGCAATATATTTTTTTTTTTGGATGAGGGCTCGCTCTTGGGTCATTTTTGATCTCCAATAGCCAGCCCTCATGGCAATATTTTCTTTGGATGAGGGCTGGTTCTTGGGTCATTTTTGATCCCAATAGCCAGCTCTGTTGGCAATATTTTATTCATTGGATGAGGGCTGGCTGTTGGGTCATTTTTGATCTCCAATAGCCAGTGCTCATGGCAATATTTTTTTTGGATAAGGGCTGGCTGTTGGGTAATTTTTGATCTCCAATAGCCAGCTCTGATGGCAATATTTTTTTTTTGGATGAGGGCTGGCTGTTGGGTCATTTTTGATCTCCAATAGTCAGTGCTGATGGCAATATTTTTTTTGGATGAGGGCTGGCTCTTGGGTCATTTTTGATCTCCAATAGCCAGCTCTGATGGCAATATTTTTTTTTGGATGAGAGCTGGCTCTTTGGGTCGATTTTCATTTACAAAAGCCAGCCCTCATTTTTGGGCAAAACCAGACAAAAACGTACACGGTTGTTGAAGGAGCAATTGTATATACAGTTTAGTCTAAGTCTATACGTTTTGATAGCATACTACACACATTGTGGCAGTATCGTGTTAATAACACATGTAGTTTTTTACCACATTCATGCCCATAGATGTTGCGAAAATCAGATTTTTTGCAACAAATGCACAGATTGACAAAATACTGTGCCAAAAACATGTGTAGTTTTGACCACACAAATGCTTACACAGTTTTGCACACGACCGGCACTCATTTTTGGTAAAAAAGAGACAAAAACATACACTGCTTTTGAACAAGTGACTGCACATATGGTTTAGCGCATGTCTGAGTTTTTAATAGCATAATAAGCAAATTGTAGCAAAATTGCGCCAATAACACATACCTTTTTACTACATGTACAGTTAGGTCCATATACATTGTGTTCCAAATTATTATGCAAATAATATTTTCTCAGATTTTCCCAAATTGCCTATATGAATTGCAGTCATTGTAATTTTCCAGTCAAATAACTATTAGAGTACAATTGAAAGGTTTTTGTATAAACTGCCTATGATAACAGTATATTTTTTTAAAAATAAAAAACTCAAACTGCACTCAAAATGCATGTTCCAAATTATTATGCACAGAAGAGTTTTCAACCTTTTCATTTTAATAAAGAACAAAAAAATGGTCATTTTTGAAATTATAAGCATTAGCAGGTTATTACAAACTGAAATCAAACAGTTTTCAACTCAAAACTTTATTCTAGGTGATGTTACATTTGCACATAGGACCCCTTGTTCGAAAGGAGCTTCTGAACTCTCTCGTCCATTGAATTTGTCAGGTTTTGGATGGTTTCTGCTTCCAATTGTTTTGCATGAGGACAGAATACCCTCCCAGAGCTGTTGCTTAGATGTGAACTGCCTCCCGCCATCATAGACACTCCTTTTGATGATGCTCCAGAGGTTCTCAATGGGGTTGAGGTCAGGGGAGCATGGGGGCCACACCATAAGTTTGTCCCCTTTTATGCCCATAGCAGCCAGAGATGCAGATTTGTTATGTGCAGCTTGAGACGGGGCATGCTTTCATTTGAGGGTATCCACATTAAAATTGGATGAAGGGTTTAGGAGTTTCAGCTCCTTAACATGTGCCACCCTGTTTTTAAAGGGACGAAAAGTAATTGAGCAGATTAAATAATTGTAAATAAAATGTTCATTTCTAGTACTTGGTTGAAAAACCTTTGTTGGCAATGACTGCCTGAAGTCTTGAACTCATGGACATCACCAGATGCTGTGTTTCCTCCTTTTTGATGCTCTGCCAGGCCTTCACTGTGGTGGTTTTCAGTTGATGTTTGTTTGTGGGCCTTTCTGTCTGAAGTTTAGTCTTTTTCAAGTGAAATGCATGCTCAATTGGGTTGAGATCAGGTGACTGACTTGGCCATTCAAGAATATTCCACTTCTTTGCTTTAATAGACTCCTGGGTTGCTTTGGCTTTATGTTTTGGGTCATTGTCCATCTGTAGTAAGAAACGAGGACCAATCAGTTTGGCTGCATTTGGCTGGATCTGAGCACACAGTATGGCTCTGAATACATCAGAATTCATTTGGCTGCTTCTGTCCTGTGTCACATCATCAATAAACACTAGTGACCCAGTGCCACTGGCAGCCATGCATGCCCAAGCCATCACACTGCCTCCGTTGTGTTTTACAGATGATGTGGTATGCTTTGGATGATGAGCTGTACCACGCCTTCGCTATACTTTTCTCTTTCCATCATTCTGGTAGAGGTTGATTTTGGTTTCATCTTTCCAAAGAATGTTCTTCCAGAACTGTGCTGGCTTTTTTAGATGTTTTTTAGCAAAGTCCAGTCTAGCCTTTTTATTCTTGATGCTTATGAGTGGCTTGCACCATGCAGTGAACCCTCTGTATTTACTTTCATGCAGTCTTCTCTTTATGGTAGATTTGGATATTGATACGCCTACCTCCTGGAGAGTGTTGTTCACTTGGTTGGCTGTTGTGAAGGGGTTTCTCTTCACCATGGAGATTATTCTGCGATCATCCACCACTGTTGTCTTCCGTGGGTGCCCAGGTCTTTTTGCATTGATGAGTTCACCAGTGCTTTCTTTCTTTCTCAGGATGTACCAAACTGTAGATTTTGCCACTCCTAATATTGTAGCAATTTCTCGGATGGGTTTTTTCTGTGTTTGCAGCTTAAGGATGGTTTGTTTCACCCTCATGGAGAGCTCCTTTGACCGCATGTTTACTTCACAGCAAAACCTTCCAAATGCAAGCACCACACCTCAAATCAACTCCAGGCCTTTTATCTGCTTAATTGAGAATGACATAACAAATGGATTGCCCACACCTGTCCATGAGTCAATTGTCCAATTACTTTTGGTCCCTTTAAAAACAGGGTGGCACATGTTAAGGAGCTGAAACTCCTAAACCCTTCATCCAATTTTAATGTGGATACCCTCAAATGAAAGCTGAAAGTCTGAACTTCAACTGCATCTGAATTGTTTTGTTTACAATTCATTGTGGTAATGTCTAGAACCAAAATTAGAAAAATGTTGTCTCTGTCCAAATATATATGGACCTAACGGTATGTACATAGATGTTGTGCAAATTGACAAAATCCCATGGCAAAAACACATACAGTTTTGACCGCGCAAATGCTTACAGTTTTGCACACGACCGACACTCATTTTTCAGTCAAAACAGAACAAAAACGTACACGGCTCTTGAGCGACGGTTTAGAGCATTTTGACTGGAAAAAGTTAAAGATACAGAAAGACCGCGCCAAAAACGTACACACTTTCTGCGACTGAGCCTGAACAATTGCAGGCCCTAACATGATGATAAAATACATTTCATAGAGCAATCCTGCCCCAGCCCCCACCACAGTATTACAACCAAGCTAACAATTTTGCAGAGGTCACAGAGAGAACATCAGCTAATGCTGCAGTAAAGTTAGGCACCCCATCCCATTATAAGCTATATGGTAACCTCTTGTACAAATCCCCCCATGGTATGAGTGCACCCCAGAATGCATGCTGCAATGGTGTCCGGAAAGGGTCTTCCTAGAAGCAACATGACGCGCCCCCTGGGCCTGTGTTGTGTAGCGTTGCGCACGCGGGGAATACCCGGAGCCGGATCCGATAGGGGTAGTAGTCCTCGTGGCGGTGACCCGGTCCGTGCCCAGGGTGTCAAACCAAGTGGCAGAATTTAGAATAAGATGTTATAGAGTTCGACTACGCCACCCGTTGAATGCGGTTATGAAACCGCCGCTGCAGGGCAGACCGCTGAGGCCGGTGGTACGGTTGTGCAGCGTGGATGGTATAACCCCCAACGGGAGGGGTATGGCCTCAGGGCAGCGGACGTGGATGATGGGGATAGCGGAATTGCACGCAGGCACCAGGAACCACTCAGAGACGGTGCAGTGTAGTTCAGGGTCTTTACTGGTGGCAAAGATAGACCCTCCCGGGAGTACTGGCTAGCGATCGGGGCCTGGTCAGTCCGTGAGCAGATAGGATCTCCCCTGGCCAGGCGGAGTTGTAGGCCTCCCCAACTAATTGTACTCTTCCTGGCTACCTTGCTAGAAGCGGGTAAAAGTAGCCCACGTCTCTGAGTGTACCGTGTGGTGCTCACCCGTATGGCCGGTGACTCGGGGCCTTCTGGTAGCCTCCGCTCCACGACGGCGGTGCTGGTCCCTTGCGTGTGACCGTGCCTTCGGGTTTCTTGGCCAGAGGACCTGAAATCCCCTGCCGGACGGTTTCTGCTGCTGGGTATGGATCAGTCCCCACAGCCTCGGACTCCGTGTCCGGTGAGATCTTTTCAGTCAGGATGAGCTCTACAGCTTCCAGTCCCTGACCCTTTTATCACTGCTCCCACAGAGCTCCTGATCTTGCTCTCCCCGTATCTGCTCCACTCCAGACCAGACTGTGTCTCTGTCTGGGACTCCTCTTCTTCTTCCTCACCCTGCCTCAGCCCCAGTTTATATAGGGGAAGTTATTCCCCTCCCAGGACTGGGCAGGAGGTGTGGCATGCTTAGGGTTCCTGACCAGGAGACCTCCCACCTGCTCTCAGACGTAATATTGCTATTACTGTGGTAACCAGACCCCTGGGGTTCCACACAACACATACCTCTGCAGATTCACATTTCCCTCCCACTTACTGTCCCCCCCAGGTGCACTTACCTGTCTCTGGACTCCATGGTTGTAATCGGCGTAGACCACAGCACCTGAGAACTGACTCAAAATTCAACTTCCCTCCAAAACTCTCTTCCTCTTAAAGCGATGCACTTGCCAGTGATTGGTTCATTTGAATCTAAATTGTGAGTCTGCTGCGATTGGTTAATGTAACTTAGTAGGTGTAGATTTTTTTACGAGGGCTGGCTAAGCACAATATTTTGATGTTCTTTAGCCGGCTTTCAATTTCTTGAATGATAGCTGGCTATCGGACCATCTAGGACTTCTAAGAGCCGGCTCTCACTTTTGGTCAAAATCGGACAAAAACGTACACAGTTTTTGAAGGAGCAATCATACATAGGGATTAGCGCAAGTCTGAGCGTTTGTAGAGCATACCAAACAAATTGTGCCAATAACACATGCGTTTTTTTACCATTTGCGTGTTCTTAGATATTACACAAATCTGATGTTTTCCAACAATTACTCAGATTGACAAAACACCGTGCAAAAAATGCTTGTGGTTTTGACCATGCAAACGCTAACACAGTTTTGCCCTCGACCTACACTCCTTTTTCGTGAAAATCAGACAAAAACGTACAGTGTTTTTGAGCAAGTGACTGCGCATAAGCCTAAAATTTTGATGTTGATTAGCCAGCCGGCTCTGATCATTGGGATCATCTCTACACGTGGGACGTATTGTGGAGAGACTGCGCAAAAAGGAATGCGGTTTTTGCCATCACGGTTTTTACGCAAGTCTGAGCGTTTCTACAGCAAAATATGCAAATTGAATTAACACCGCTGTAATAACACATGCTTTATTGACCATGCAAATGCCCATACGGCTTTACACATCTGAGCGTTTTGCAGCCAAAATTGCGCCAAAGAAATCTGATTTTCCCCAGACGAATGCTCGTACGTCTTTGCATATGTCTAAGCTTTTTTGGGACAAAAAAGAGGAAAAACAACGGCAAATTAGCAAGTGTTTTTTGCGCACGTATACGCGCACAAGGTTTTCCACAACTTTAAGTGTTTTGCAGCATGGCCACAATCTGTGTCACAAAAGTTAATGTTTTTCACAGACAGTAATATTACACCATCCCCCCCATTACAGCCTGGTAACCAAAGGAACAACTTGTCAGAGGTCATGGAAGGGACAAGTGAAAATCTTTGGTTACACTGAGCCGGACAATTGGACATATTTCAGTCATGTGAGCAGACCGTCCCCATCTTGTGTTTCATCTAATGAGAGCTGGCTAAACCAGATGTTTTTGAATTCCATTAGGCAGCTCTCATAATCATAGATTGAGATTTGTCTATAATGAATGAAGGTTTTTTAAAGCACAGATGCCACCTGGTGTTCAATTTCCAGAAATGCAGCTGAACTATGCCTAGCAAATATTGAATGATTTTTAAAGCACAGATGCCACCTGGTGTTCAATTTCCCGAAATGCAGCTGAACTAAGCCTAACAATTATTGAATGATTTTTAAAGCACAGATGCCACCTGGTGTTCAATTTCCAGAAATGC
>NW_027363269.1:1172500-1278849 GCF_046119375.1 Phyllobates terribilis
AGGCTTTTTAAAGGGGCATTTTTTTATATACCTTGAAATTAAGCCCTACCCCATGGAATGAAGCCCTACCTACATGACATCTGAGAGCTACATGGATCCCACTTGTGAGGTGCCTGTGCGTCACTACTATTCAGTTTTAGGGTCCACTCACTAAGCCATATATTCTCTCATGCAAGAGAATAGGGCCAATTATGCTAATGACACTCGGCTCAAACTCTGTCAGAGCTTCAACTGAGTGTGATCCGATTCTCTCGCAGCACAGATATGGAGAAGATGGAGAACTTACTTTCTCCATCTTCTCCATAGTCTCTGTGAGTGTTCATCGGACTGCACTTGGATGACATCCGAGTGCAGTCCAATGTTTTACGTGCACCCATAGACTTGTATGGGTGCACATGGTCCGAATATCGAATGAGATTATTTTCTCATGCCGATAATCGCAAATCTGCACTGTCCCATAGTATAACATAGGGCCGAGTCCTATCCGATAAAACATCACATAGCATTCGGCCGTGTTATACGACAGTGTGAGCGAGCCCTTAGAGTCAAGGAATATTTACATGCAGATGATGATATTACTCTCCCAGTGTATATTTTTTTAGACGAATTCATAGTAAATGCTTTGCCTTTTTGACATGTGATCAACTAAAGAACAAGAAAGATTTAGGACCTCCCCTATAGAGAAACGGAAAATAGTTTGGAGGACTTGCATGTCCTTTTTTATTTATTATGAGAAAATCATAAAAGATCCCTTTTTTTAACCATGCTGTGACTTTCTTCTGAGGGAGAGGGAGAGAGCTGCCCTATTCAGAGTCTGTAATAAGACTTGCTGACAAAAGTGTTGAAGATACAGTCTAATGTGAATTAACAATGAAAAAAAGTTAATTTCACAAATGGCTTGTATTTTTTTTAATACAAACCTTTTTGTGTTTACAGCTCCTTTAAAGGGAATCTGTCATCAGGTTTTTGCCACCTAATCTGAGAGCAGCATAATGTAGGGTTAGAGGCACTGATTCCAGTAATGTGTCACTTACTGGGCTGCTTAGTGTTGTTTTGATAAAATCATTGATTTGTCAGATGGTAATTATCACTAGATGACTAGTAAGTTCTGTAGGACCCCACCTCCATCACTGATCAGTAGATTTCTGTGTACACTGAGCATGGGCAGAAAGCTGCCAATCAGTGGTGTGGGCGGGGCTATACAGAGCGCAGCATTCAGAGAGCTGCTAGATCTGCAGCAGATAAAACGGTGATTTTCTCAAAATGACAACAAGCAGCTGAAAAAGTGACACATCGCTGGAATCAGGGTATCTGCCCCTATATTGTGCTGCTCTCAGATGGGGCAGCACAATTAATATTGTGCCAAATTAATTTCCCGTGAACTATCACATGATCTATCACAGGGGATCATGTGACATGTCACATGATAAATCAGGTGGAGGGGGGGCCCGCGCCTTCTAAACTGCCCGGGGCCCTTGCTACTCTTAATCCACCCCTGCGCACTATGCAGCTTTTTCATTGGAGCCTCCTGCAGTTTCTGGTGGCTCGGGGAAGAGAGCACCCCCAGCACCATGTTAAGTCAATGGGAGGAATGAATGGCGTTTCCCTATCTCACTTTAACCTGGATTTCTCCGGAACCGTGAGTCCAATAAACAACTTGAAATATACGTTCTGTAGATTGGACCATCAGCTTTCAAGGGTTTCATCTCCTGAGTAAGAGGCACCTTGTACCAAGGAGCCGCGCCCCGAGAGCCGTGACCCCCCTCTGCCCAGGTGGCCCATGTCTACTAAATTGGTTACCCACTTTCCAGTGCTGATATCTCGGCTTTTGAAGGTCCAAGATGGCCCAAACTTACAGTGTGTACAGACCTCAAGTAGACCTGCACAATGAGGGGTGGCACTTGTTAATAGTCAGACTTGTTCCACTACCAGACATGTCTAAGATCGGTACCATTTGCTCCGGTTCTGAAGGTTCAATCGAAAATCATAGATATGCACTTTGTATCACTCGCTCTCCCCTTTCAAGGGACTCCTCACTTGTGTATGTACGTCATTTCCTTGAGGAGCAGTGCCCCAAGAAGCAAGACACCCCTACTGGGCCATTGCTAAGTATGAGACTGTGAGAGTGAATGCCGTAATACCATACGCGGCCCTGCAGGAGCCTGTGTGGCCCAGTAGGAGGCTGTGTAGCCATGTAGCAAGCTATGTAGCCCTGTATTAGTCTGTGTGGCCCTGTTTTAGGCTGTGCGACCCCGTATTAGGTAGTGCGGCCCTAGAGAAGGCTGTGGGGTCCTAGAGGAGGCTGTGCAGCACTAGAGGAAGCTGTGTGGCACTAGAGGAGGCTGAGTGGCCCTAGAGGAGGCTTTGTGGCCCTGTAGGTGTCTAAGTGGCCCTGTGAGGTTGGTGATAGACTGACAAATCATCCCATGAAAATTTTATTTACAGGCTCTCATATGCACATAGAGGCACAGAGCATTCCTCTCACCTGTTTGCCGCGTTTTTGCTGCCAAGAGATGCAGAAACCTTGCAGAAATATCTGCAGTCAAATACTCAACGTGCGCACATAGCGATGTGACATGGCAGACGTTGAGTATTTGCAGAAATTTCTGCATGGTTTCTGTATCTCTTGGCAGCAAAAACACTGCTGAAAAAATGTGAATTTTTGCTTCCAAGAGATGCAGAAACCTTGCCGATTTTTAGTGTGAGACATTGATAGTATGTGCCATATATGGCCCTCACTCTCACAGTCTCACATTAAAAAATGACTTGCGCTGAATTAATGGAAATTGTAGGCCAGTGTTGATCTCTGCGATGCGTTCAAGACCCTTGAAATATAATGGGTTTCAGATAAAGGATTATATATATTCAGATATAGGCCATCCTGGTATGCATGGTCCCTTCAGACCCCACCAACCCTGATATGCATGGCCCCCTCACACCCAATACTGATATACCTTCACCTAACAGACCCAATTCTGGTATGCTTGGCTCCCACTGACCCAATTATGGCATGCACTGCCCCCTCAGACCCAATTCTGGCATGCATGGCCCCCTCAGACCCAATTCAGTCATGCATGGCCCCCTCAGATCCAATCCTGGTATGCATGGCTCCATCAGACCCAATCCTGGCATGCATGGCCCCTTCAGTACCAATCCTGGTATGCATGACCGTCTCACACCCAATCCTGGCATGCATGGCCCCACAGACTCAATACTGGTATGCATGGCCCCCTTACACCCAATTCTGGCATGCATGGCCCCCTCAGACCCAATACTGGCAAACATGGCCCACTGAGACCCATTCCTGGTATGCTTGGACCCCTCAGAACCAATCCTGGTGAGCATGCACCTCCTGGACCCAATCCTGGCATGCATGGCCCCACAGACTCAATACTGGTATGCATGGCCCCCTTACACCCAATTCTGGCATGCATGGCCCCCTCAGACCCAATACTGGCAAACATGGCCCACTGAGACCCATTCTTGGTATGCTTGGACCCCTCAGAACCAATCCTGGTGAGCATGCACCTCCTGGACCCAATTCTGGTATGCATGGCCTCTTCAGACTCAATACTGGTATGCATGGCCTCTTCAGACCCAATACTGATATGCATGGCCCCCTCAGACCCAATACTGATATACATTCACCTAACAGACCCAATCCTGATATACATGGCTCCCTCAGACCCAATTCTGGCATGCACTCCCCTCAGACACAATCATGGCATGCATGGCCCACTTAGACCCAATCCTGGTATGTATGGCCCCCTCATACCCAATGCTGGAATGCATGGCCCTCTCAGAACGAATAATGTTATGTATGGCCCCTCAGACCCTATCCTGGCATGCGCGACCCCCTCAGATCCATTCATGGTATGCTTGGCTCCCGCAGACTCAATTCTGGCATGCACTTCCCCCCTCAGACCCAATTCTGGCATGCATGGCCCCCTCAGATCCAATCCTGGTATGCATGGCTCCCTCAGACCCGATCCTGGCATGCATGGCCCCGTCAGACCCAATACTGGCATCTATGGCTCCCTCTGACCCAATCCTGGCATGCATGGCCCCCCCAGACCCAATCCTGGCATGCATGGCCCCCTCAGACCCAATACTGGTATGCAAGCACCACCCGGATCCAATCCTGGTATGCATGACCGTCTCAGACCCAATTCTGGCATGCAAGGCCCACTCAGACAAAATCATGGCATGCATGGCCCCCTTACACTCCATTCTGGCATGCATTGCCCCCTCAGACCCAATACTGGCAATCATGGCCCACTCAGACCGATTCCTGGTATGCATGGCCTCTTCAGACCCAATACTGATATGCATGGCCCCCTCAGACCCAATACTGATATACATTCACCTAACAGACCCAATCCTGGTATACATGGCTCCCTCAGACCCAATTCTGGCATGCACACCCCTCAGACCCAATCCAGGCATGCATGACCCCCTCAGATCCATTCCTAGTATGCATGGCTCCCTCAGACCCAATTAGGGCATGCACTTCCCCCTCAGACCCAATTGTGGCATGCATGCCCCCCTCAGACCCAATTCAGGCATGCATGGCCCCCTCAGACCCAATACTGGTGTGCATGGCTCCCGCAGACCCAATTATGTCATGCATGGCCCCTTCAGTACCAATCCTGGTATGCAAGACCGTCTCAGACCCAATTCTGGCATGCATGGCCCCCTCAGACAAAATCATGGCATGCATGGCCCCCTCAGACAAAATCCTGGCATGCATGTCCTCCTCAGATCCAATCCTGGTATGCATGGGCCTCTCAAACAATCCTGGCATGCATGGCCCCCCCGAACCCTTTCCTGGTATGCATGGCACCCTCAGACCCAATCCTGGAATGCATGGCCCCCCATACCCACTCCTGGCAGGCATGGCCCCCTCAGACCTAATCCTGGTATGCATAGTCTCCTTAGATCCAATCCTAATATGCATCCCTATCCGACCCAATACTGGCATGCATTGCCCCCTCAGACCGAATCTTGTCATGCCTGGCTCCCTCAGATCCAATACTGGTATTCACAGGCTTATCAGACAAAATCCTGGCATACATGGCCCCCTTAGGCCAAATCCTGGCATGCTTGGCCCCCTTAGACCTAATATTTGCATTCAAGACCCCCTCAGAACCAATCCTAGCATGCATTGCCCCTGTAGACCCAATCCTGGAATGCATGTCCCCTTCAGACCCAATCCTGTTATGTATGGCCCCCTCAGAGCCAATCCAGGCATGCATGACTTCCTCAGATCCATTCCTAGTATGCATGGCTCCCACAGACCCAATTATGGCATGCATGGCCCCCTCAGACCAAATTCAGTTATGCATGGCCCCCTCAGATCCAATCCTGGCATGCATGGCTCCATCAGACCCAATCCTGGCATGCATGGCTCCTTCAGTACCAATCCTGGTATGCATGACCGTCTCAGACCCAATTCTGGCATGCAAGGCCCACTCAGACCCAATACTGGCAATCATGGCCCACTCAGACCCATTCCTGGTATGCATGGACCCCTCAGAACCAATCCTGGTAAGCATGCACCTCCTGGACCCAATTCTGGTATGCATGGCCTCTTCAGACCCAATACTGATATGCATGGCCCCCTCAGACCCAATACTGATATACATTCACCTAACAGACCCAATCCTGGTATACATGGCTCCCTCAGACCCAATTCTGGCATGCACTCCCCTCAGACCCAATCATGGCATGCATGGCCCCCTCATACCCAATGCTGGAATACATGGCCCCCTCAGAACCAATAATGTTATGTATGGTCCCCTCAGACCCTATCCTTGCATGCGCGACCCCCTCAGATCCATTCATGGTATGCTTGGCTCCCGCAGACCCAATTCTGGCATGCACTTCCCCTTCAGACCCAATTCTGGCATGCATGGCCCCCTCAGATCCAATCCTGGTATGCATGGCTCCCTCAGACCCAATCCTGGCATGCATGGCCCCCTCAGACCCAATACTGGCATCTATGGCTCCCTCTGACCCAATCCTGGCATGCATGGCCCCCGAGACCCAATCCTGGCATGCATGGCCCCCTCAGACCCAATACTGGTATTCAAGCACCACCCGGATCCAATCCTGGTATGCATGACCGTCTCAGACCCAATTCTGGCATGCATTGCCCACTCAGACAAAATCATGGCATGCATGGCCCCCTTACACTCCATTCTGGCATGCATGGCCCCCTCAGACCCAATTCTGGCAATCATGGCCCACTCTGACCCATTCCTCGTATGCATGGACCCCTCAGAACCAATCCTGGTAAGCATGTACCTCCTGGACCCAATTCTGGCATGCATGGCCCCCTCAGACCCAATACTGGCATCTATGGCTCCCTCTGACCCAATCCTGGCATGCATAGCCCCCCCAGACCCAATCCTGGCATGCATGGCCCCCTCAGACCCAATACTGGTATGCAAGCACCACCCGGATCCAATCCTGGCATGCATGGCCCCCTCAGACCTAATCCTGTTATGCTTGGCCCCCTCAGACCCAATCCTGACAATCCTGTCCCTCTCAGACCCAATAATGACATGCATGGCCCCCTCAGGTCCAATCTTGGTATGCATGGACCCCTCAGAACCAAACCTGGTATGCACGTCCCCCTCAGAATCAATCCTGGTATGCACACCCTCTCAGAACCAATACTAGGATTCATGCACCTCCCGGACCCAATTCTGGTATGAATGGCACCCTCTGACCGAATCCTGGCATGCATGGCCCCCTCAGATCCAATCCTAACATGCATGGCCACCTCAGACCCAATCCTGTCAAGCATGGCCCCCGCAGAACCAATTCTGCAATGCGTGGCCCCCTCAGAACCAAAAATGTTATGTATGGTCCCCTCAGACCCTATCCTGGCATGCGCGACCCCCTCAGATCCATTCATGGTATGCTTGGCTCCCTCAGACCCAATTCTGGCATGCACTTCCCCGTCAGACCCAATTCTGGCATACATGGCCCCCTCAGATCCAATCCTGGTATGCATGGCTCCCTCAGACCCAATCCTGGCATGCATGGCCCCCTCAGACCCAATACTGGCATATATGGCTCCCACTGACCCAATCCTGGCATGCATGGCCCCCCCAGACCCAATCCTGGCATGCATGGCCCCCTCAGACCCAATACTGGTATGCAAGCACCACCCGGATCCAATCCTGGTATGCATGACCGTCTCAGACCCAATGCCCCCTTACACTCCATTCTGGCATGCATGGCCCCCTCAGACCCAATACTGGCAATCATGGCCCACTCAGACCCATTCCTGGTATGCATGGACCCCTCAGAACTAGTGTTGAGCGAGCACTAAAATGCTCGGGTGCTCGAAGCTCGGGCCGAGCTCGCCGTGATACTCGGGTGCTCGACCCGAGCAACGAGCCCAATGTTAGTCTATGGGAGACTCGAGCATTTTTGCGGTGGCACCCCCGGCAGTCTTTTAAAAGCCTAACAAGTGCCCAAAATGATAGTGACAGTGCTCAAATGACATGGGGACAGCATGGGGATCGCCCCAGGAAGCATTTCTGACCCCCAGGTCACTGCTGTCAACAACGTGGTCAGAGGTATTAAGCCACTTTTACGGGCTCACAATAAAACGTTCAAAACTGAAAGTGAAACTTTTTTCCTGTGAAATATGTTAAGGACCATCCTTTCCAAGGAAAAGACTTGTGTATAAGTTAAAATAAATGACCAAAAACAAAAATACTCCTCCACACCTTCGGCTATGTTCACAAGTAGCATTTTTTATGCGTTTTTGCACTTTTGTATTGCTTTCAACTATGACAAATGCATTCACCGGGAAATGTCATTTTAACATTTTACAACCTTATCTGGCCATGTGCTGTGTGACACATGCATAAAGTGCTGAAAAGACATGGGAACTGCATGGGGAAGACCCCTGGAAGCATCTCTGACTCCCAGGTCACTGTCTAAAAGTGTGCCCATCATAAGTGATCCTTGCCGCATCAGAAGATGCAGACTTGCATCTATTCCCATGCAAGTTCTAGTCCCAGGGCAGTGTTCAATTGTACCTCCCCCATTCCTTGCAATACAAGCGCAAGTATGCAGCCTGCCACCCACCCACCCCCAGGCTGCAATACCATACTGCTTGCTTGCTTGAACTTGAAATTGGGCCTTTTAGGCATGTGGAGGCGGAATCTGGCCACCACGTCATGGCTGTGTTGGCGGCCTGGAATCCATACTCAGTCCCCAGCCGCCCGGCGGCCGGGTGTCCATACTCGGTCCCCAGCCGCCCCGCGGCCGGGTGTCCACACTCGGTCCCCAGCCACCTGGGGGCAGCCGGGTGTCCATAAACGGTCCCCAGCCGCCCCTATTTCTCCTTGGAACATCCCCCCATACACTTTTCTTAGCCCGGCCTGCTTTAGGCAGCATTGGACGAGCCCACCAGAGAACCAGACTCCTCCGGTGGGCCCTGACTTCTCCATCGGTGGAGTTGAGAGCGCGCATACCAAAACATTACCTGTGCCCTCCCCAGTGCATTTTGTGGGAAGGAGAGCCTATTCCGCTGTAGTGTGTGCATGTTTAACCCCTGTTCATGGTACATGCGAAGATGCCTCCCACCTTGCACCTGTCGTTTCAGACTTGCAACTATCCCCATTCAAGTCCTTGTCCCAGGGCAGTGTTCAATTGTACCTCTCCCATTCCTTGCAATGCAAGCGAAAGTATGCCACCCACCCACCCCCAGGCTGCAATACCATACTGCTTGCTTGCACTTTAAATTGGGCCTTTTAGGCATGTTTAGGCGGAATCTGGCCACCACGCCAGGGCTGTGTCGGCGGCCTGGTATCCATACTCAGTCCCCAGCCGCCCGGTGGCCGGGTGTCCCCGCTTGCTACCCAGCCTCCAGGGGGTGGCCGGGTGTCCATACTCAGTCCCCAGCCACCCCTATTTGTCCCGGTAACCTTTCCCACACTTTTCTTAGCCTGGCCTGCTTTAGGGCAGCATTGGCCGATTCCACCGGACTATCAGACTCCTCCGGTGGGCCCTGGCTTCTCCATCAGGGGAGTTGAGAGTGCCAAGGTGAGAAGCATGATGAGGATGATAGAAGTTAGCATCTGCTTTGTTTTGTTGTAATGCAAGCGCATGTATGTAGTAGCAGCTAGGCCTGAGGTGGTCAGCGTTTTGGCGCATATCCTACCTCCTCCGAGGATTGCTGGATGTTTTCCTGCTACTATCCAAGTTCTATGACTCCCGTTAAAACAAAGCTTCAGGTGATAAATGATGGATGAGGTAATGGCAAAGGAGAAAGAGCAGGAGGAACAGGGACCATTCACATCAATATCAGGCCAGTCAACCAGATAAGTCTTGTAGGATATGTTTCTGTAACAAAAGGAGTGGTTCGGCTACACAGTTATAGGGCATACAGTGAGTGCAATGCCTACCAAAAATTTCGAGGCACTCCAATGCCCCTTGGAAATGACATGGAGGTCAGAGGGTGTTAACTAAACCTTTTTTTCCATTTATAGCAACTGGGTCTCCTGTGCACTGTTGGCCTAAGCAGTGAATGGAAGGCTTTCCAAAAATTATGAGGAACTGCAATGCCCCTTACAAGAGCCATGTGTGGCACCCCAGGGGGTCTGGTCACCACAGTAATAGAGATATTACGTCAGAGAGCAAGTGGGAGGTTTCCTGGTCAGGATCCCTTAAACATGCAACATCCTCCTGCCCCAGTCCTGAGAGGGGAGAATTCTGCTCTTATAAACTGGATCTGGGGCGGGGTTGAGTGAGTCAGAGAACAGAGAACAGTCAGAGTCAGAGTGAGAGCAAGGGAAAGTAACAGCAAGGAGCTCTGTAGGAGCTAGGAGCTAAAGACCAGGGGCTGGAAGCTGAGCAGAGCTCGCCCTGGCAGAAGACAATAGGAACCGGACACAGGAGTCCGAGGCTGTGAGTACTTATATATCCAGCAGCAGAAACCAGCCGGCAGGGGATTTCAGGTCCTCTGGCCATAGAAGCCCAGAGGCTCAGTCACAAGCAAGGGACCAGCACCACCGTCGTGGAGCGGAGGCTAACAGAAGGCCCCAAGTCACCAGCCATACGGGTGAGCACTACACGGTACACTCAGGGATGTGGGCTACTTCTACCCGCTTACAGCAAGGTAGCCAGGAAGAGTGCAGACAGACATGGAGGCCTACAACTCCACCTGGCCAGGGGAACTCCTGCTTGCTCACAGACTGACCAGGCCTCTTTTGCTAGCCAGTACTCCCGGGAGGGTCTACCTTATAATCATCAGTAAAGACCCTGAACTGCACTGCAAAGACTCTGAGTCGTTCCTGCTGCGCTCGTGCACCATCACCCCCATCATCCACACTCACTGCCCTGAGGCTATACTCCTCCTGTGGGGAGTTATCCCATTCTCTGCTGCGCACACAACACCAGCCTCAGCGGTCTGCCTCGCAGCGGTGGTACTCCCTGACCGCAATCCACGGGTGGCGCAGTCGGACAATTAACCTGAAAACCTAAGAAAGACTGCCACTGGTTTGACCATCCTGAGCCACGGGACCGGGTCACCGCCACGGAGACTACAGACCCCAGAGACCCGGCACCGGGTATCCCACACACGTGTACACACGGCCCAGGGGGCGCGTCACATGCAGTACAGCATATTACAAACATAAGTCCCATTGACTCACCCCCTGGGCCACACGGGGAACCCGGAACCAGGTCTGTTGTAGGATGCTGGGGGTTGTAGTCTCCGTGTGGCGGTGACCCGGTCCGTGGCTCAGGGTGGTCAAACCAGTGGCAGTCTATTGGTATTGTAATTGTCCGACTACGCCACCCGTGGATTGCGGTCAGTGGGGACCGCTGCTGCGCTGCAGACCGCTGAGGCTGATGTTATATGCGCAGCCAAGAATGGGATGACTCCCCACGGGAGAAGTATTGCCTCAGGGCAGCTAATGTGGATGATGGGAGTGATGGTGTGAGCATCCCAGTACTAATGGTGCTGGTGCGGCAAGGAATCACAGAGACGTGTGGTGCAGTTCACGGTCTTTACTGATGGTATAAGCAGACCCTCCCGGGAGTACTGGCTAGTATAAGGGGCCTGGTCAGTCTGCGAGCAAGCAGGAGTTCCCCTGGTCAGGTGGAGTTGTAGGCCTCCCCGTTTATCTGCACTCTTCCTGGCTATCTTGCTGTAAGCGGTTACAAGTAGCCCACGTCCCTGAGTATACCGTGTGGTGCTCACCCGTATGGCTGGTGACTTGGGGCCTTCTGTTAGCCTCCGCTCCTGGATGGCGGAGCTGGTCCCTTCTTTGTGACTGAGCCTCCGGGCTTCTATGGCCAGAGGACCTGGAATCCCCTGCCGGCTGGTTTCTGCTGCTGGGTATATATCAGTCCCCACAGCCTCGGACTCTGGTGTCCGTTTACTAAGTTGCTCTGCCAGGGCGAGCTATATCTCTGTTTCCAGCCCCTGGTCTTCTGCTTCTGCTCCCACAGAGCTCCTGTTCTCACTTTTCCTGTGTCTGCTGTCCTCCAGACCAGACTGCGTCTCTGTCTGGGACTTCACTCTAGCCTCTGACTAACCTAATCCCGCCCCAGACCCAGTTTATAAGGGCAGATTCCTCCCCTCCCAGGTCTGGGTGGGCCGTGTTGCATGCTTAGGGCTCCTGACCAGAGAAACCTCCCACTTGCTCTCAGACATAATATTTCTATTACTGTGGCAACCAGACCCCTGGGGTGCCACATTCCCCCCTAGTAAACTTTAGTACTCCGGGACTAAACACATTTTTAAAGAAACATAAATACAAGGTATAACAATAACAAGACAACATATTTACAAGAAACTTTAGTCTGTAGAGGTCACGGCGTGTCCGTAACCGGTTGTCCTTATCACCCAAGGTGAAGTTTGTGAAACAAGGGGGTGTCCATGTCACCCAAGGTGAAACTTTAAGCGAAGTAGGGGACCTGTCCAAAGCAAACCCCTTGCGTTGGCCTTGGGCGTGGCTGCAAGGCTGGAGCTAGCTACTTTGGGCCGCAAGGAGGCCACGCCAGACAGGTTTTCTCTTCCGCGGCCGTCTTCGCAAGAGGCACCAAGGTGCAACTATCTACAAAACTGTTCCGGTTATCCAGCGTCCATAACCTGTTAGTCCAAATAAATCTGCAGGGTAACTGAGAAACATAATTAGTAACAGGCAACAACAAAAACCAATAAACAGTTAAACAGATAAATTCACAGTGCATTAGTTTAGATTCTCCAGCGAGCGGGCATCTGACCTCTAGTGACTCTAGTGGACCTACGGAGCTCACTAACTGGTTCTGCACTACAGGGTGTAGGGGAGGTTGTAGGTAAGCTGGGCAGCTGTCTGCGCACTCTTTGGCTCACTAGGGGCACGGCAGGCTCACTACTAGCAGAGGGTTGATCCTCCTGGACTGCTGGTGTGGACTCTTCTGCCTCTTGGGCCGGCTGCTCTTCCAGGTCTACTGGTTCCTCTTTAGGCACTTGCGGGGCTGGCTGGAGAAAGGTGAGGACGGGTACCTCGACAGCGCCGTTTACTTGTGTCCAAGACCGGGGGAAGTCTCCGAGTACGGTACTGATCATTTCTTCCCTTTCCTCTGCGGGTTGAGGGTTTTCTTGATCTTCTTCAGGGCTTTGCAGCTGCTCGGGACACTTCTTCAGGTGGTCTCTGGAGACAATGGCTGTGGTTTCTCCTCCATCCTTACTGATTATGCAGATTTTTGGGTTCTCATGGCTTGAGGGCAGTACGGTGTACGGGTCCTTCTCCCACTGGTCGTCCAACTTGTGGAGCCGCCTCTTCCTCTTCAAGACCTGCTCTCCAGGTACCAGGGGAACAGCGGGAGCATACTGGTTATAAGCCTTCTCTTGTCTTTCTCTAGCTTGAGACAGACTTCGCTCGACGCTCTCCTGTACTTTCCGATACTGCTGCTGCCGTTCTGTATCCCAGTCTGCCTCTGGTGAGCTGTCCTCAGGTGTCAGGACTCCCATATCCAGGTCAATAGGCAGCTTACCAGGTCTTGCTCTCATTAGGTAAGCCGGGGTACAGTTGGTGGAACCTACAGGGATGTGATTGTACAAGTCCACCAAATCGGGCAGTTTCTCAGGCCACAGACTGCGTTCTTCCAGGGGCAACGTTTTTAACAAGTCTATCACCACCTGGTTCATCTTCTCACAGAGTCCATTGGTTTGAGGGTGATAGGGCGTTGTTCTTATCTTCTTGCAGCCATACAGGTTGCAGAACTCCTGGAAGACCTGCGCTTCGAAGGCTGGTCCTTGGTCTGTCAACACTTGGTCCGGGTACCCGTGTGGATGGCAGAAGTGCTGCTGGAAGGCTCTAGCTGCTGTTTGAGCCGTTAAGTCCTTGACCGGGACCACCACCAGGAACCGGGAGCAATGATCTACGATTGTGAGGGCGTAGACATACCCAGATCTGCTTGGAGCCAGTTTCACATGGTCCAGGGCTACCAGTTCCAGTGGCTGTCTGGTGATGATGGGCTGCAGGGGAGTCTTCTGGCTGGCACGGTCTTTTCTTCTCAGGTGGCACGGGCCACAGTCTCTGCACCACCTCTCGATGGTTCCTCTTGACTCGCCCCCTGGGCCTGTGCTGGTGCAGGGGATACCCGGAGCCGGATCACTGGGGGTTGTAGTCTCAGTGTGGCGGTGACCCGGTCCGTGCCCAGGGCGGTCAAACCAGTGGCAGTCTTAGGTAATAACAATGTCCGACTACGCCACCCGTGGATTGCGGTCAGTGGGGACCGCCGCTGCGCTGCCGACCGCTGAGGCTGATGTTTGCGCAGCTGAGTATGGGATAACTCCCCACGGGAGAAGTATTGCCTCAGGGCAGCTAGTGTGGATGATGGGAGTGATGGTGTGAGCGTCCCAGTAGTAATGGTGCTGGTGCGGCGATGAAACACAGAGACGTGTGGTGCAGTTCAGGGTCTTTACTGATGGTATAAAGCAGACCCTCCCGGGAGTACTGGTTAGCAGTAGGGGCCTGGTCAGTCTGTGAGCAAGCAGGATCTCCCCTGGCCAGGTGGAGTTGTAGGCCTCCCCGACTATCTGCACTCTTTCCTGGCTACCTTGCTCTATGCGGGTAGAAGTAGCCCACGTCCCTGAGTATACCGTGTGTGCTCACCCGTATGACCGGTGACTTGGGGCCTTCCATTAGCCTCCGCTTCACGATGGCGGTGCTGGTCCCTTGCTTGTGACCGTGCCTTCGGGTTTCTAAGGCCAGAGGACATGGAATCCCCTGCCGGTTGGATTCTGCTGCTGGACCTGGATGTCCCCACAGCCTCGGACTCCGTGTCCGGGTTAGTGTCTTCAGCCAAGGCGAGCTTCCTAGCTTCCAGCCTCTGGCACTCACTCCTGCTCCCACAGAGCTCCTGTTGTAACTCTCCCTTTCCAGGCTCCGACTGCTCTACTTGTTCTGCAGGCTCTGTCGCTGTCTGGGACTTCACTGTCTAATCCCGCCCCAGACCCAGTTTATAAGGGCAGATTCCTCCCCTCCCAGGTCTGGGTGGGCCGTGTTGCATGCTTAGGGCTCCTGACCAGAGAAACCTCCCACTTGCTCTCAGACATAATATTTCTATTACTGTGGTAACCAGACCCCTGGGGTGCCACATTCCCCCCTAGTAAATTTTAGTACTCCGGGACTAAACACATTTTTAAAGAAACATAAATGCAGGGTATAACAATAACACAATAACATATTTACAAGTAGCTTCAGTTCTTTAAAGGTCACGGCGTGTCCGCAACCGGGTGTCCATATCACCCAAGGTGAAGTCTTAAGCGAAGTAGGGGACCTGTCCAAAGCAAACCCCTTGCGTTGGCCCTGGGCATGGCTGCAAGGCTGGAGCTAGCTACTTTGGGCCGCAAGTAGGCCACGCCAGACAGGTTTTCCCTTCCGTGGCCGTCTTCGCAAGAGGCACCAAGGTGCAACTATCTACAAAACTGTTCCGGTTATCCAGTGTCCATAACCTGTTAGTCCAAATAAATCTGCAGGGTAACTGAGAAACATAATTAATAACAGGCAACAACAAAAACCATAAACAGTTAACAGATAATTCACAGTGCATTAGTTATATTCTCCAGCGAGCGGGCATCTGACCTCTAGTGACTCTAGTGGACCTACGGAGCTCACTAACTGGTCCTGCACTACAGGGTGTAGGAGGTGTTATTGACTCGCCCCCTGGGCCGTGGGGCACTCGGATCCGGGCAGTAGGGGAACGATGGGAGTAGTAGTGGCAACCCGGTTCCGTGGCTCAGGGTGGTCAGGCCAGTGGTAGTCCGTTATGTGGTGATGATTATGTCCGACTACGCCACCCGTGGATTGCGGTTATTAGGAAACGCCGCTGCATGCAGACCGCTGGGGCTGATGAAGTGTGCAGCTAGGGTGGTGTGACTCCCCACGGGAAGAGTGCGGCCCCAGGGAAGTATAGTGGATGTTGGTAGTGATGGTAGTGAGAGTCCCAGTGCTGATAGTGCTGGAGGAGCAAGGAGCACGCAGACAACAGGTTGCAGTCCAGGGTCTTTACTAGAACAGGTAAATTGACCCACAAACAGTCCCAGCTAGGAGGGGACCTGGATGTCTGAGAGCAACGGGGAAATTGGCCCTGGTCAGGGTGAGGGTGTAGGCCTACCGTGCTTTCTGCGCTCCTTCTGGCTATCTCCTCCTTATAGGGTAACAGCCCACGTTTCCGAGCTTTCCGTATATTCTCGCCTGTATGACCTGCGACGTGGGTTCCTTTCTGCTCCCAGCCTTGTACGGCTTTACTGGTCCCTTCGGTTGTGGCAGGGCCTCCAGGCTTCTTAGGTCAAGGAATATACAGTCCCTTGCGGGCTGGTTATCTGCTGGAGGATGTGGAATCCTCCCAGCCTCAGACACCAAAGTCTGGTAAATTAAGTCCGTTATCTGCCAAGACAGGCTCACTTTGCCTCTTGTCTCTGGCTTGTGGCTCTCCTACTGCCACACTTAGGTGCAATACAACTGTCTGTCCCTGCTCTGCTCTGGGACAAGTCTCAGTCCTGAGACAGGCCTTCAAGTTCTCTCTAACCCTGGCCCCAATACCAGCTTTTATAGGGGCAGCCTGCTCCCCCTACTGGCCTGAGACAGGAGGCATTGCATGCTAATGTTCCCCTGACTAGAGAACCTCCCCCTTGCTCTCAGACACAGCTTTATTACATTTTGTGGCATCCAGGCCAGGGTGACACATTCCCCCCTAGTGAAATTTAGTACTCCGGGACTAAGCAATAAACAAAGACAATATGCATAACCATAAAACATTAACAGACAGACGACGCACAGATTGAGTTCTTAAGGTCACAATGTGGTCTGTGACCGGGTGTCCATATCACCAATACAACGGGGAGCCTTAACCAGGTGGGGGTCTGTCCTACCCCAAGTCCTTTACAATCTTTACAGTTCATTCCTTGGTTAGGCTCCGAACGCAGTCCATACAAGGTCCCGGTTATAAAAAGTCCATAACCTTTGAGTCCTTACGGTAGCTGCAAGAAACTGAAACACAGAATTACCAAACATGCATGTAACTTTGCAAATATTTCAACATTTGGCAACAGGGTTATTTACAATTTTAGTACTCTCTATATTCTCCAGCGAGTGGGTATCTGCCCCTTTGTGCTCCTGGTTGACCTACGTAGCCCACTGTCTGGTGGTGGACTGACTTGGCTATCCCCACTAGCGTTAGGGGTACAGCTACCAGCTGGGTGTACAGGTAGGGCAGGCAGCTGTCTGCGGGTCCTTTGGCTTACCGCAGGCATGGCAGGCTCACTGTCAGCAGAGGGTAGACTCTCCTGGGCTGCTGGTACAGGCTCTTCTGCCTCTGGAATCGCTTGCTCCTCTTCACCTTCCGGCTCTGGTGTTGGTTGTTGCTGTGCCGGTTGCAGGAAATGAAAGACGGGTACCACTATTGCATCATTTATGCGAGTCCAGGACTGAGGGAACTCTCCGAGAACGGTGCTGATCATTTCTTCCTTGTCCTCTGCGGGTTCAAGGTCACTCTGATCCTCTTCTGCACTATGGAGTTGTTCGGGGCATCTTTTGAGGTGGTCTCTGGAGACGGTGCTAGTGGTTTCTCCTCCGTCCTTGGTGATTACGCACACCTTTGGGTTGTCGTGGTCAGACTGCAGTACGGTGTAGGGTTCCCTTTCCCACTGGTCGTCCAACTTATGTAATCTTCTTTTTCGCTTTAGGACTTGCTCACCAGGTTCTAGGGGGCCAGCAGGGGCGTGTTGATTGAAGAGTTTTTCTTGCCTCTCTCTCACCTGGGCCAGGCTCTTCTCCACACTCTCCTGTACCTTCTTATACTGCAGTTGCCTTTCCGTATCCCAGTCCGCATCCGGGGAGTTGTCCTCAGGTATTAGGATTCCCATCTCCAGGTCAACGGGCAGCTCACCTGGTCTGGCTCACATCAGGTAAGCCGGGGTGTAGTTTGTAGCATTCACCGGGATATTGTTGTATAGGTCTATCAGGTCCGGCAGTTTTTCTGGCCACAGGCTGCGTTCCTCCAGGGGCAACGTCTTCAGGAGATCAATGACTATATTGTTCATCTTCTCACACATCCCGTTGGTTTGGGGGTGGTAAGGCGTTGTACGAATCTTCTTACAGCCATAGAGGTTGCAGAACTCCTGGAAGATTTCAGCCTCGAACGCTGGACCCTGGTCTGTCAGGACCTGTTCCGGATACCCGTGTGGACGGCAGAAGTATTGCTGGAAGGCTCTGGCCGCTGTTTGGGCTGTCAAGTCCTTTACCGGGACCACCACTAGAAAACGGGAATAGTGGTCCACGATTGTCTGGGCATAGATGTATCCTGACCGGCTGGGAGCCAATTTGACGTGGTCTAGAGCTACCAGCTCAAGGGTGTCTTCTGGCTGGCACGGTCCTTCCTCCTTAGGTGACAAGGGCCACAGTCTCTGCACCATTTTTCTACGGCTCCTCTCATGCCGACCCAAAAGAACCTTCCTCTTAGCAGGAACTCCAGTTTCTTCCAACCGAAGTGTCCCGCTCTGTCATGGTAAGCCCCCAGGACCATAGCTGCATCCCGCCTTGGGACCACGACTTGCCAGGTCAGCTCGTGCGTCCGGTGGTTGACAATCCTTCTGCACAACTTGCCTTCGTAGAGGAACAGCTTGCTCTTCTCTTTCCATAGCTGCTTGGCTTCCTCTGGAGCATCCGGATCTATGCGGGCATCTTCCTAGGTCAGCAGATCTTTCACCAGGCGGATGGCAGGGTCACTATCTTGGGTCTCGGCCCAGCTGTGGTGAGGTAGGGGATTTATCATCACGGTTGTTAGATCCTCCTCTTTCACGCGGTGGGAGTATTGAGCGGCTCCATACCGGTGAAACGCGGGGAGTTCTACCTCCTCCAGCTCTTCTGGGTCTTCGTCACCTTCAGGTAAGTGAGGCATCCTCGATAGGGCGTCAGCGTTGGCATTGGTTTTGCCGGCCCGGTACTTGATCACGAAGTCATAGTTGGAGAGACGGGCCATCCACCGCTGTTCTAGGGCACCCAGTCTTGCATTGTCCAGGTGTGTCAACGGGTTGTTGTCCGTGTACACGGTGAACTTAGCGGAGGCCAGGTAATGCTTGAAGCGTTCCGTCACGGCCCACGCCACTGCCAAGAATTCTAGCTTGAAGGAGCTGTAATTCTCCGGGTTCCTCTCGGTGGGCCTCAGCTTCCGGCTGGCGTAAGCGATCACCCTTTCTCTGCCCTGTTGGTTTTGGGACAGTACGGCTCCCAGTCCCACATTACTGGCATCCGTGTGGAGAATAAAAGACTGACCATAATCAGGGTAGGCAAGGATCTCATCCCCCGTGAAGGCCATCTTCAACTGGCGGAAGGACTCCTCTTCCGGTTTATCCCACTTGAAGGGCAGCTTTTGGCTCCTGGACTTAGACTGTCTGATTAGGAGGTCCTGCATAGGAGCTGCCATCCTAGTGAACCCGGGGATGAACCTTCGGTAGTAGCCTACCAATCCGAGAAACTGTCTCACCTCTTTGATGTTCGAGGGGCTTGGCCAGCTCTTGATTGCCGTGACCTTGTCAGGGTCGGGGGCCACTCCTTCCGCGCTTACCACGTGCCCTAGGTACTGGACCTTTGGTTTCAGCAGGTGACACTTCGATGGTTTCACCTTCAGGCCATAGCCTGCCAGGGCTTCGAACACCTCGGCCAGGTGCTTTAGATGGTCCTCGTAGGTTTTCGAATAGACGATTACGTCGTCCAGGTAAAGGAGGACCGTCTCGAAGTTTCGATGCCCTAGACAGCATTCCATCAGCCGCTGGAAGGTCCCTGGTGTATTGCAGAGCCCGAAGGGCATACAGTTGAACTCACTCAGTCCCATCGGGGTGGTGAAGGCGGTCTTCTCCTTGTCAGCCTCTGCCACAGGAACCTGCCAGTACCCGCTAGTAAGGTCCAAAGTAGAAAAGAAGCTAGCTGATTTTAGTGCGGCTAAAGACTCCTCTATTCTAGGCAGCGGATATGCATCTTTGTGGGTGATACGGTTGATTTGTCTATAGTCGACGCACATTCTCATGGTGCCGTCCTTCTTTTTCACCAGAACCAAGGGGGCTGCCCAGGGGCTACAGCTATCTCTAATGACCCCAGCTTCCTTCATTTCTCTTAGCATGCCCTTTGCGTTCTGATAATGTGCAGAGGGTACAGGTCGGTGTCTTTCTTTTATCGGTGGGTGGCTCCCTGTGGGGATGTGGTGTTCTATCCCTTTTACTCTGCCGAAGTCTAGCGGGTGCTTACTAAAGACTCTCTCGTACTCCTGTACCACCCGGTAGACTCCTTGTTTTTGGTGCAGGGGAGTGGAGTCAGAGCCAACATGGAGTTTCTGGCACCAGTCCTCCTTTTGTTTCTGGGAGCCATTACCCTCCGCCTGTGGAGATGGAGGCAAGGGTTCCACGGCCCTGATAGCTTTGTGTTCGACAACAAACAGTTTGGCAAGTGTAGCGTACCTGGGTAAGTGTACCTCCCTCTCCCCAATGTTGAGGATGCGGACGGGCACCCTCCCATGACGGACATCAACCACCCCCCGGGCGGTCAAAATGGTGGGCCTGCTGTCTGAGTACACGGGTTCTACCATGGCTTGGTAGTCTCTACCTCTCAACCCGATTGCAGTCCGACACCAGATCATCATTTCACTTTTGGGAGGCATGGAAATGGGGAATGGGTCACTCAGTCTTACGCTACCGATCTCACCACCAGACAGTTCTACCTGCTGCCGTCTCATCAGGGCTTTTATCTCCTTGTCGAGGACTCTCTGTTGGCTGGAACTAGCATTCACCGCCACCTGTTGTAGAATTACAATTACCTCTGAAAGACAATTTTCAATCACGTTAGTACCCACAGTTATTTTAGGGTGACTCTCACGATGGTCAATGTCCATAATAATTACTCCCTGTGCTGGTAGTTCGACTTTACCAATTTTAATGGTCATCTCCTTGAACCTCATCTGCGACACGGGTAAGCCATTACTGGCGATGATGCTCAAGTTACTGTCTGGATACCGTGTGATATCAGCATCAGTCCAATACTGCTTAAAAAGTACATAAGGGATAGTGGTTACTTGCGACCCAGTATCCAGCAAGGCGCTCATGGGGATACCGTCCAGCACCACGGGTAAAACTGGGCGCCCCCCAACGTACTTATCACGCCAATTATAAGGGCCTGGTGATCTTATGCCTGGGGGTTGGCCCTCTGCCCCAGGTTGGACCCGTTTAAATTACAGTACCTGGAAATGTGTCCGGGCTGGTTGCATCGACGGCAAATGGGCTGTCCATCCTCTGCGTAGCGGTCTGTGGACCTCCCTCGGAATGACGGGATCCTCCTCTGTCGACGCCACGGGACATCCTCCGGACTTGAAGCCAGCTCGATGGGTCTTGACGGGTCCACTTGTAACGCCTGGACGGTCCTGGTCAACGCCGTGACGCTCCTGGTCAGCTCCTGGACTTGGTGGTGCAGGTATTTCAACGGGACTTGGTTCAGGGCCTGTGCATCAGCCCCCACGGGGTCCATAGAGGAGGGCGCCGCCTCCTGGTGGTAGGTGAGAGCAGGGCGCCGGGGGTTTATAGCGCCACTGGTTGCAGATTCACGGAGCACCATTATGGCCCTGTCCTTAAATTGGGCAAAGGTCAGGTCGGGGTTCTGAAAGAACATGAGGCGCAGTTGGGCCCTGTGGGCGCTAGACAGCAGACCTTCTATGAATTGTTCTGTTAGCAGCTTATCCGTTTCCTGCACACTGCCAGGGTCAGTTTGTTGAATAGCCCTCAAGGCTTCCTGCAGATTTAGGGCATAGTCTCTGATGCTGTCCTGTGCTCGCTGCTTACATCCATAGAACCTCATTTTAATCTCAGCGGAGGTACGTGTGTCAAAGGTACCCCGCAGCCGGGCCAGAATACCCTTCACAGTCCTTTTCTCCTCAGTGGGCCATGATTTTAACTCCCTTTGGGCTGCGCCAGTTAACTGCCCTGTTAGTATGCTGACCTTCTGTTCCTCTGTCAGGGGGTAGACTTGGAACAAACTGTACAGCCTTTCCTTGAAGTCAGTTAGGGCATGGGGCTCCCCTGAGTACTTGGAATCCTCCCAGCCTCAGACACCAAAGTCTGGTAAATTAAGTCCGTTATCTGCCAAGACAGGCTCACTTTGCCTCTTGTCTCTGGCTTGTGGCTCTCCTACTGCCACACTTCCTCTTAGGTGCAATACAACTGTCTGTCCCTGCTCTGCTCTGGGACAAGTCTCAGTCCTGAGACAGGCCTTCAAGTTCTCTCTAACCCTGCCCCCAGTACCAGCTTTTATAGGGGCAGCCTGCTCCCCCTACTGGCCTGAGACAGGAGGCATTGCATGCTAATGTTCCTCTGACTAGAGAACCTCCCCCTTGCTCTCAGACACAGCTTTATTACATTTTGTGGCATCCAGGCCAGGGTGACACATTATGGGCAAGCTGGGCAGCTGTCTGCGCATTCTTTGGCTCACTAGGGGCACGGCAGGCTCACTACTAGCAGAAGGTTGATTCTCCTGGGCTGCTGGTGTGGACTCTTCTGCCTCCTGGGCCGGCTGCTCTTCCAGCTCTACCTGGTCTTCTGTAGGCACTTGAGGGGCTGGCTGGAGAAAGGTGAGGACGGGCACCACGATAGCGTTGTTTACTTGTGTCCAGGACCGGGGAAAGTCTCCGAGTACGGTGCTGATCATTTCCTCCTTTTCCTCTACGGGTTGAGGGTCTTCCTGATCTTCATCCGTGCTTTGCAACTTCTCGGGGCACTTTTTCAGGTGGTCTATGGAGACAGTGGCTGTGGTCTCTCCTCCATCCTTGCTGATGACGTACACCTTTGGATTATTGTGGCTTGAGGGCAGTACGGTGTACAGGTCCTTTTCCCACTGGTCGTCCAACTTATGGAGCCACCTTTTTCTTTTCAAGACCTGCTCTCCAGGTATCAGGGGAACAGCGGGAGCATGTTGGTTATAAGTCCTCTCCTGCCTTTCTCTTGATTGACAGAGACTTCGCTCGACGCTCTCCTGTACTTTCCGGTACTGCTGCTGCCGTTCTGTATCCCAGTCTGCTTCTGGCGAGGTGTCCTCGGGTGTCAGGACTCCCATATCCAGGTCAACAGGCAGCTTACCAGGTCTTGCTCGCATTAGATAAGCCGGGGTACAGTTGGTGGAACCTACCAGGATGTGGTTGTACAGGTCCACCAGATCGGGCAGTTTCTCAGGCCACAGACTGCGTTCTTCCAGGGGCAATGTTTTTAGCAGATCTATCACCACCTGGTTCATCTTCTCACAGAGTCCATTGGTTTGGGGGTGATAGGGCGTTGTTCTTATCTTCTTGCAGCCATACAGGTTGCAGAACTCCTGGAAGACCTCCGCTTTGAAGGCTGGTCCTTGGTCTGTCAGCACTTGGTCCGGGTACTCGTGTGGGCGGCAGAAGTACAGCTGGAAGGCTCTAGCTGCTGTTTGTGCTGTTAAGTCTTTGACGGGGACCACCACTAGGAATCGGGAGTAGTGATCCACGATGGTTAGGGAGTAGACATACCAGCTTCTGCTTGGAGTCAGTTTAACATGGTCCAGAGCGACCAGTTCCAGCGGCTGCCTGGTGATGATGGGCTGCAGGGGAGTCCTCTGGCTGGCAGGGTCCCTTCTTCTTAGATTGCACGGGCCACAGTCTCTACACCACCTCTCAATGGCTCCTCTCATGCCTATCCAGTAGAACCGTTCACGCAGCAGGAACTCCAGCTTCTTCCATCCGAAGTGCCCTGCCCCATTGTGGTAGGCCTCCAGCACCATAGCTGCGTCCCGTCTCGGTACCACCACCTGCCAGATCAGCTCATGTGTCCGGGAATTGACCATTCTGTGGCACAACTTCTCCTTGTAGAGGAAAGTCTGCTCTTCTCCGTCCACAGTTGCTTGGTCTCTTCCGGAGTGTCTGGGTCCAGGCGGGCGTCAGCCTGGGTCAGCATCTCCTTCACCATACGGACTGCGGGGTCCCTGTCTTGTGTCTCTGCCCAGTTGTAGTGGGGCAAGGGGTTGAACATAGCGGATCGCTGGCCCCTCACACGGTGGGAATACTGGGTAATCCCATGACGGTGAAACGCAGGGAGTTCGATCTCTTCCAATTCTTCTGGATCCTCCCCTTCGTCCGGTAGGTTTGGCATCCTGGACAGGGCGCGTTGGTATTGGAGCGTCCTCCCCGGTACTTGATTGTGAACTCAAAATTGGACAGGCGGGCCATCCATCTCTGCTCCAGGGCACCCAGTCTTGCAGTGTCCAGGTGTGTCAACGGGTTGTTGTCCGTGTACACGGTGAACCTGGAAGAGGCAAGGTAATGCTTAAAACGTTCGGTTACTGCCCACACCACTGCCAGCAACTCTAGCTTGAACGAGCTGTAATTCTCAGGGTTTCTTTCCATGGGTAGCAGTTTTCGGCTAGCGTAAGCAATTACCCGTTCTCTCCCCTGCTGGATCTGGAACAGTACGGCTCCTAGCCCGATGTTGCTTGCGTCCGTGTAGAGGATAAAGGGCTGGCTGTAATCAGGGTACGCCAGGATTTCATCCCCCGTGAGGGCCATCTTCAGCTGGCGGAAGGACTCCTCTTCCAGCTTTTCCCATTTGAAGGATGGCTTCTGGCTTTTGGCCTTCCTGGACTGGCCTATCAGGAGGTCCTGCATAGGAGCAGCCTTCTTGGTAAAACCGGGAATGAATCTTCGGTAGTAGCCTACCAACCTTTATGCTGGATGGTCTTGGCCAGTCCTTAATCACAGTGATCTTGTCAGGGTCGGGGGCTACTCCGTCAGCACTCACCACGTGTCCCAGGAACTGTACCTTTGGCTTCAGTAGGTGACACTTTGAGGGTTTTACTTTTAGGCCATAGTTTGCCAGGGCTTCAAACACTTCTGCCAGGTGTTCCAGATGGTCCTCACAGGTCTTGGAATAGACGAAGACGTCGTCCAGGTATAGTAGGACCGTCTCGAAGTTCCGGTGTCCCAGACAGCATTCCATCAACCGTTGGAAGGTTCCTGGTGCGTTGCAGAGCCCGAACGGCATACAGTTAAATTCACTGAGTCCCATCGGGGTGGTGAATGCGGTCTTCTCCCGGTCCACCTCTGCTACAGGAACCTGCCAGTACCCGCTAGTGAGATCCAAAGTAGAGTAGAAGTTAGCAGATTTTAATGCAGCTAAGGACTCTTACGGTTGACCTTCCTGTAGTCTACACACATTCTCATGGTGTTGTCTTTCTTTTTCACTAAGACTAGTGGAGCTGCCCAGGGGCTACAGCTGTCCCTAATTACCCCAGCCTCCTTCATGTCTTTTAGCATCCCCTTGGCGTGCTGATAGTGTGCAGGGGGTACAGGTCGGTATCTCTCCTTTATGGGAGGATGGTCTCCCGTGGGGATGTGATGTTCTACCCCCTTTACTCGCCCAAAGTCTAGCGGGTGTTTACTAAACACTCTCTCGTACTCTTGAACCACCCGATAGACTCCCTGTTTTTGGTGTGAGGGAGTGGAGTCAGTACCCAAATGCAGTTGCTGACACCAGTCCTCCATTGGTTTCTTAGAGCCGTTACCTTCCTCTGGTTGAGATGGAGGCAAGGGTTCCACGGCCTGTACAGCATTCTGGTTTATGGTGAACAATTTGGCTAGCGTGGCATATCGGGGCAGGTATACTTCTCTCTCCCCAATATTGATGATGCGGACGGGCACCCTCCCATGGCGTACATCGACCACCCCCCGTGCTGTCAAAATGGTGGGCCTACTGTCTGAGTAGACGGGTTCTACCATTGCTTGGTAGTTTCTACCTCTTAGACCAATAGCTGCCCGGCACCAAATCATCATCTCACTTTTCGGGGCATGGCAATAGGGAACGGGTCACACATTCTCACGCTACCTATCTTACCACCAGATAGTTCCACCTGTTGCCGCTTCATCAGTGGCCGGATCTCTTTTTGGATGACACGCTGCTGGCTGGAACTGACGTTCTTGGCAACCTGTTGCAAAATAAGAATCACCTCTGCAAGACAGTTTTCAATTACGTTAGTACCTAGGGTTATTTTTGGGTGACTCTCGCGACGGTCAATGTCCACAATGATAAGTCCTTGTGCCGGCAGTTCAACTTTACCGACCTTGATGGTCACTTCCTTAAATCCTATCTGTGGCACGGGCTGACCATTGCTGGCGATAATGCTCAGGTCGTCATCTGGGTAGCGGGTTATGTCCGAGTCATTCCAGTACCGCTTGAAGAGCACGTACGGGATGGTGGTGACCTGTGACCCGGTGTCTAGTAGGGCACTCATAGGAATGCCATCCAGTACCACAGGCAAGACCGGACGTCCCCCTACGTATTTGTCACGCCAGTTTGATGGGCCTGATGATCTTAAGCCTGGGGGTTGGCCCTCTACCCCAGGTTGTGCCCGTTTAAATGACAGTACCTTGCCATATGTTCGGGTTGATTGCAGCGGCGGCAGATGGGTCGTCCATCCTCGCTGTATCTGTCACTGGGTCTTCCTCTGGCCGGTGGGGTCCTCCTCAGTCGGCGCCACGGGACGTCCTCCGGTCCGGATGCCAGCTGGATCTTTCCTGGAGAAGAAACTTGTAAAGACTGCACAGTTCTGGTTAGCGCGACAACGTTCTTAGTCAGCTCTTGGACCTGATGGTGCAGGTCTGTAGCCGGGTTATTGTTCAAAGCCTGCGCATCAGCTCCCACAGGCCCTGCAGACAAGGGCGCCATCTCCTGGTGATAAGTGATAGTAGGGCGCCTGTGGGTCACAGCGCCACCTGGTGCCGGTGTAGCACCCTGAGGACTCGGCTGCTACAGGGGTATTACACCTCAAGCCAGAGGTGTGGCATTCCACTCCCGGGTAAGGATGGAGTGTGGAACTGAGCTCAGTAGGCTGCATGCACTACATACATCCCATTTCCGGGGGACAGATCAATGGTACTCCCACTAGATATATGTGCAGGTACGACAGTGTCTGTCCCTGGCTGGAGTGGGAGGGGGGTGGAACATCCCAGTAGTGTAGGGGCAGATAGGGGGAGCAGTCTGGGTAAAGATAGGAGCTCATTGGGTGCTGGTCACCTGAGCTCACACATAGAGGGAGTATATAAGGTGGGAACCATCTTAGAACAGGGTCAGTCTTTTGTAGAGAGTCAGTCAGTCTGGAGAGAGGTCCAGGAGAGCCTGCAGAGAGAAGAGAGAGAGGAGAAAAGAAGGACCCAGAGGGGAAAAGAAGAAGGAACCCCAAGAACCTAAAATCAGACCAGAAGGGTGAAGGGTTGGCACAAGGGTACCGGATCCCAAGCTGGCAGAGGCAAAGCACACCTTAGCCAGGAACCGGAGGTCATGGGCAGGATCTGCCACGACCCTCACTAAATCCACTAAGAAGGCACACCGAGTATAGGGTCAGGGAACCCAGAGAAAAGGGTTTAACCAACAAGAGGCCCGAGGGAGCTGGATATAAGTGGATCCCTGGTGGGAACGGCCAGAGAAAGGAGAGTCAGAAAGGGAGCTCAGGACCACGCTCCAGAATTGCTTGGGGGTTGGCCGAGTCCAGGACCTGGTGGACGCAGCACGGCTCGGGTGGTCACTCAAGGCCAGAGTGACCAAAAGAACAGCAGTAAGTAAAAACCCTGAACTGCAAAGCCCGACTCTGAGTTTTCTTATCATCCACACTGCACCTCCACAACCCCCATCCTCTACAACTGACCCCCTGAGGCTATACCCTTCCCGTTGGGGGTTATACTACCAGAGCTGCACACACACCACCAGCCTCAGCGGACCCTTCTGCAGCGGCGGCCGTACTGACCGCAAATCAACGGGTGGCGTAGTCGACACAAAGAACATCCAGCAACATCTGTAGGACTGCCACACACTGAGTTTGACACCCTGGGCACGGACCGGGTCACCGCCACTCGGAGACTACAACCCCCATCTGATCCGGCTCCGGGTATTCCCCAAACAGCACTGGCCCAGGGGGTGCGTCACCGGTTCTCGGAGCACCCGGATGGCTCTGTCCTTGAACTGTGCAAAGTCCAGGTCAGGGTCCTGTAAGGCCATTGCCCGCAACTGGGTTCGGTGGGCATTGCACAGTAGACCCTCAATAAATTGTTCGGTCAACAGCTTGTCTTCATTTCCCACGCTGTCAGGGTCTTCCTGCTTAATGGCTCTCAGGGCCTCTTGTAGGTTTAGAGCATAGTCTCTTATACTTTCATGTGCCCGTTGTTTGCACCCGTAAAATCTTAGTTTTATCTCGGCTGAGGTGCGGGTGTCAAACGTGTCTTTCAGCCGGGCTAGTATCTCTCTGACAGTCCTCTTCTTCCCAGGTGACCAGGACTTTACCTCCCTTTGGGCTGCCCCGATTAACTGGGCCACCAGGATGCTCACTTTTTGCTCTTCTGTGAGGGGGTATACCTGGAAGAGGCTATCAAGTCTTTCCCTAAAGTCACTCAGGGTATGTGACTCCCCTGAGTACTGGGGTAGCCAGGTTGCCCCCGGGATATAGGGCATGGTGAATGGCATGACTGCTGCAGCGGTTGCGCTGGCGGTGGCTGTGGCAGTGGAGCTCCCCTCGGTGTCCGACATCCTCCTTCCCCCCTAGTGGACCGTGGCCTACCTTGCGATGCTCTTCTTCCGTAGGCCGCGGCTCCGCAGTCGATCGTCGGGGTTGAGGACCTGGCGTCGCGCTCCGATGACGTCAGCGTCGCTCTTCCTCCCTTCCAGGACCTTACGCAGCGTCGGAGCGTGGGGCGGAGCTTCGGATCTCGCGCGCTTTCGGCGTCCACGTCCCTCTTCTTCCCGCGCGGCATCCTGAAGATGGAGTCCGAAGGCGGGAAGCAGCTGCGGATGGCGGGAAGAAGGCAGAAGACGACGGGAAACGGTCCAAGATGGCGTCCGATGGCGGGAAACGACTCCGGACGGCGGGAAACTTCACCACAGGTAAGTTCAAAAGTCTTTTTCAGGCACGCAGTACCCGGTGGTTGCGGGCATGAAATCCTGCCGACTACGCCAAAGTTGACTCGCCCCCTGGGCCTGTGCTGGTGCAGGGGATACCCGGAGCCGGATCGCGGGGGGTTGTAGTCTCAGTGTGGCGGTGACCCGGTCCTTGCCCAGGGTGGTCAAACCAGTGGCAGTCTTAGGTAATAACAATGTCCGACTACGCCACCCGTGGATTGCGGTCAGTGGGGACCGCCGCTGCGCTGCCTACCGCTGAGGCTGATGTTGTTTGCGCAGCTGAGTATGGGATAACTCCCCACGGGAGAAGTATTGCCTCAGGTCAGCTAGTGTGGATGATGGGAGTGATGGTGTGAGCGTCCCAGTAGTAATGGTGCTGGTGCGGCGATGAAACACAGAGATGTGTGGTGCAGTTCAGGGTCTTTACTGATGGTATAAAGCAGACCCTCCCGGGAGTACTGGTTAGCAGTAGGGGCCTGGTCAGTCTGTGAGCAAGCAGGATCTCCCCTGGCCAGGTGGAGTTGTAGGCCTCCCCGACTATCTGCACTCTTTCTTGGCTACCTTGCTCTATGCGGGTAGAAGTAGCCCACGTCCCTGAGTATACCGTGTGGTGCTCACCCGTATGACCGGTGACTTGGGGCCTTCCATTAGCCTCCGCTTCACGATGGCGGTGCTGGTCCCTTGCTTGTGACCGTGCCTTCGGGTTTCTAAGGCCAGAGGACATGGAATCCCCTGCCGGTTGGATTCTGCTGCTGGACCTGGATGTCCCCACAGCCTCGGACTCCGTGTCCGGGTTAGTGTCTTCAGCCAAGGCGAGCTTCCTAGCTTCCAGCCTCTGGCACTCACTCCTGCTCCTACAGAGCTCCTGTTGTAACTCTCCCTTTCCAGGCTCCGACTGCTCTGCTTGTTCTGCAGGCTCTGTCGCTGTCTGGGACTTCACTGTCTAATCCCGCCCCAGACCCAGTTTATAAGGGCAGATTCCTCCCCTCCCAGGTCTGGGTGGGCCGTGTTGCATGCTTAGGGCTCCTGACCAGAGAAACCTCCCACTTGCTCTCAGACATAATATTTCTATTACTGTGGTAACCAGACCCCTGGAGTGCCACACTCTCATGCCTACCCAGTAGAACCGTTCACGCAACAAGAACTCCAGCTTCTTTCATCCGAAGTGTCCTGCTCCGTTGTGGTATGCCTCCAGAACCATAGCCACGTCTCGTCTTGGGACCACTACCTGCCAGGTCAACTCATGTGTTCGAGAGTTAACCATTCTCCGGCACAGCTTCTCCCTGTAGAGGAACAGCTTACTTTTCTCCTTCCACAGTTGCTTGGTCTCCTCCGGAGCATCTGGGTCAAGACGGGCATCGGCCTGGGTCAGCATTTCCTTCACCAAACGGACTGCGGGATCTGTTACAACTCTCCTGTTAGGTTTTTTTTAGTTTGCTGGTCACATGACCATTTTGCCTATTTAATCCGGCTCCGTCCTCCTGGCTTTGCTGGACTTCATTTGTATTTACTACTGTTGAGCTAGCTTGTTGCTCTGTTGCCGTTCTCTGTTAGTTTTGCTAGGTCTTCTGACCCCTATGCCTTTTTGTTGTGTGTTTGTCTTTGACTGCTACTATTTCTGCTAGGAGGTGTCCAACTTTTCCCAGTCCCTAGATCTTGTAGGGATCCCTCCCTCACATCTATAGGTCTGCTTTCAGACTAGCCGAGGACTTTAGCGGGTCTGATCGCAGGATCAGGTTCCCCATTACATCGTAGGGATCTAGTTTAGTTCTATTGTAGGGACAGATCTCCTGTCTTTCCTTAGTCTCTGTAGCAGATCATAACAGTAAGTCCAGCCATAAAAAAAAAAAAAAATTTCTCTAAGGAAAGACCTCCAGTTTTCCATCATGGTCTCGGTGCAAGATTTGGCTCAACGCTTGCAAGGACTCTCTCTGGAGGTGACCAAGCTCCAACAACACGTGAGTAGCTGTTCTGGAGCGCATTTTGTGGAACCTAAGGTACGTCTGCCTGATCTATTTTTTGGCGAACAACAAGATTTTTTTTCTTTTAAAAATGCTTGTCTATTATATTTTCGTTTGAGACCCGGATCCTCTGGTGATGAATCACAGCGCATAGGGATCATAATGTCACTTTTGCGCAAAGATCCTCAGGGATGGGCCTTCTCTCTCCAACCTAGTGATCCATGCTTTAGATCAGTGGATAGTTTTTTTTCTGCTTTGGGTTTGTTGTACGATGATCCTAATCGTGTCTCATCTGCTGAGTCTGAATTAAGACGTTTGAGGCAGGGATCAGGTAATGTGGAAAAATATTGTTCTCACTTCCGTCGGTGGTCTGCCCAGGTGGGGTGGAACGATTCAGCTTTGAAAAGCTTGTTTCTTGCAGGGCTATGTGAAAGGGTAAAGGATTTACTGATTGCTTATCCCACACCTGGAAACTTGCAGGAGGCAATGCAATTAGCTATACGGGTGGACAGGAGACTGCGTGAAAGGGTTAATGAGGGCAAATCCTCTGCTATGTCAGCTTCGAGTCCTGAGAGGTTCTGTGCTGACAATGGAGAGCCGATGGAAATTGGGGCGATGGCACCCCGCTCTCAGGAAAAAGACCGCCGACTTTCTGAAGGCTTGTGTTTCTATTGCGGAAATTCTGGTCATTTTATTAAGAACTGTGTGCTTTGTAAGAAGAAAGAAAAAAAAATGGTCAGTCATGCTCGTATTGCCTGTTTAAATTCTAAGGGAGTATTCCTATCTGCCACTACTGCTGCTCAGGATGAATTAATTGAATTTCGGGTATTTGTGGATTGTGGATCTACTCTGAATGTGATTGATGGGGGATTCTTGGAAAAACTTAGATTAGAACCTAAAACTTTGTCATCGCCTATTGCTGTGGTTTCTGTTGATGGCTCTCCCTTGAAGAGTGCTACTCATAAGGTCTGTGAATTTCCCCTCACTATTAATGGTATTCATCAAGAGAATTTGGATTTGGTGGTATTAGATAATTTGCCTTCTCCAGTAATATTGGGGTTACCCTGGTTAAAATTGCACAATCCTGTACTGGATTGGTCTACCAATGAAATCAAGTCCTGGAGCCCTAAGTGTTATGACAAGTGTTGTAACGGGCGCATTGCTGCTGTGGATAGAGGGGAATTGCCTGTACCTATTCAGGATTTTTGGAGAGTTTTTTCTGAGGAGGAGTCGCAGGTTTTGCCTCCCCATAGAGACTATGATTGTACCATTGAATTTGTCCCTGGCGCGACTCTTCCTAAGAGTCGTTTATTTAATCTTACTATTCCTGAAAGAAAGGCTTTGGAAGAATACATACAGACAAGCTTGGCCGCCGGTCACATTAGGCCTTCCAAGTCTCCTGTGGCTGTTGAATTTTTTTTTGTAAAAAAAAAAGATGGCGGTTTACGTCCTTGTCTGGACTTTCGTGAGATTACTAAAATTACTGTACGCAATCCTTACCCACTGCCATTGATTCCTGATTTATTTAACCAGTTAGTGGGGGCCAAGTGGTTCTCTAAAATTGATCTCCGGGGGGCATACAATTTGTTGCGCATGAAGGAGGGTGATGAATGGAAGACTGCTTTTAACACTCCTGTGGGTCATTTTGAGAATCTGGTTATGCCTTTTGGTCTCACCAATGCTCCAGCATTTTTTCAGAATCTTATTAATGATATCCTTAGACCTTTAATCGGCAAAAATGTGGTTGTGTATTTGGATGACATTTTGATTTATTCGCCGGATCTGGAGTCTCATTGGCGGAGCGTACGTGAGGTATTACAGTTATTAATGGACAATTCGCTTTTTGCTAAGCTGGAGAAATGTGAGTTCGCTGTACAGAGAATTAGTTTTTTGGGCTACATTATCTCCAGTGAAGGTTTTGAGATGGACCCGGTTAAAGTTCAAGCTGTGCAGGAATGGCCTAGGCCTATTGGTTTGAAATCGATACAGAGGTTTTTGGGTTTCGCCAATTATTACAGAAAATTCCTAAAAAATTTTTCTATTATTGTCAAACCGCTGACCGATCTCACCAGGAAAGGTGCTAATGCGGTTCAGTGGACTTCTGAGGCCATTGAAGCTTTTGTGTTTCTAAAGGAGAGGTTCACCTCTGCTCCCATCCTTATGCAGCCTGATGTGACTAAGCCGTTTTTGGTTGAGGTTGATGCTTCTTCGGTGGGGGTTGGTGCGGTGTTGTCTCAGGAAAACAAGGATGGATTACATCCCTGTGCCTTTTTTTCAAAAAATTTTTCCTTGACTGAACTTAATTACGATATTGGTAATCGGGAATTGCTGGCGATTAAACTCGCATTTGAACACTGGCGTCATCTCTTGGAAGGTGCTGAATTTCCCATTCAGGTTTTCACTGATCATAAAAATCTGATCTATCTTGATGCTGCCAAGCGCTTGAATGCCCGTCAGGCTAGGTGGGCACTTTTTTTCTCGCGGTTTAATTTTTCCGTTACTTACATCCCGGGTACCAAGAATGTTAAAGCGGATGCTTTGTCTCGCAGCTTTTCTCCCATGGTCGGTCTTGAGGAGGAAGAGGAGACCATTTTACAAGAAGGTGTTGTGATTGCTGCTTTGGACTCCGTTTTGGAGGATGAGATTCTTAAAGCACAGGAGAATGCCCCATCTAACACTCCCCATGGGAGGTTGTTTGTGCCTAGGACCTTTAGGAGAGATTTGTTTGTTGAGTGTCATGAGTCTCGGTTGGCAGGTCATCCAGGAATTTCTGAGACCAAGAGACTTGTGGGTCGCAGTTTTTGGTGGCCTGGATGGCAGAAGGAAGTCATTAAGTGGGTGCGCCAATGTACTGTGTGTGCAAGATCCAAGTCTTCGCATGTTCCTGCTGCGGGGTTGCTTTGCCCTCTGGAGGTTCCTAGTGCTCCTTGGACGCATCTTGCTATGGATTTTATTACTGACCTTCCTCCCTCTGAAGGTTTCACGGTCATCTGGGTGGTCGTGGACCGTTTTAGCAAGATGTGTCACTTGGTTCCCTTCATCAAACTGCCTTGCGCTAAGACACTCGCCAAGGCCTTTGTCAAGGAAATTGTCAGACTACATGGTGTTCCTACTGACATTGTTTCTGATAGGGGACCTCAGTTCGTGGCTCGTTTTTGGCGTGCCTTTTGTGACAGGTTGGGAGTTCATTTGTCGTTTTCATCCGGATATCATCCTGAGTCTAATGGCCAGACAGAAAGGAAGAACCAGGATGTTGAGCAGTTCTTGCGTTGTTTTGTGGCAGACAATCAAGAGGGGTGGTCTGAGTTTCTGCCACTTGCTGAATTTGCTCTTAACAACCATACATCCTCTTCTGCTGGGTGTTCGCCTTTTTTTTGTTGTTCTGGGAGACATCCGTCTTTTGGGTCATTTTCCAAATTGGTTTCGGCTGTGCCTGAGGAGGAGAGTTTTTCCGGTGATTTGGAGAGAGTTTGGACGGATGTGCGTGGTAATCTTCAGGAGGCTAACAAAAAATCTAAGAGGTACTTTGATAGGAAACGGCAAGAGGTTTTGTTTGCTGTTGGTGACATGGTTTGGTTGTCCTCTAAGAATCTGCGATTGAGGATTCCTTCTAAAAAATTGGGTCCCAAGTTCGTAGGGCCCTTTAAGGTACTTCAGATAGTTAACCAATCTGCTGTTAGGCTGGAGGTTCCTACGTCCTGGAGGATTAATCCGGTGTTTCATGTTTCTCTGTTGGAAAAAGCTGATGTGTCGGATGGTGACGCCTCTGCCACTGTTCCTCCGGTGGTGGAGGACGGGGAATATGAAATTTCCAGCATCCTAAATTCTAGACGGTATAGAAGGAGTTTGCAGTATCTCGTCGCTTGGAAGGGTTTCGGACCTGAGGATAACTCATGGGTGAGGGCGGATGATGTTTCTGCTCCCAGACTTGTCCGAGCGTTTCACAGGAGGTTTCCTGGTAAGCCTGGGCCTAGGGGATCCGGAGGATCCTCTTAGAAGAGGGGGTACTGTTACAACTCTCCTGTTAGGTTTTTTTTAGTTTGCTGGTCACATGACCATTTTGCCTATTTAATCCGGCTCCGCCCTCCTGGCTTTGCTGGACTTCATTTGTATTTACTACTGTTGAGCTAGCTTGTTGCTCTGTTGCCGTTCTCTGTTAGTTTTGCTAGGTCTTCTGACCCCTATGCCTTTTTGTTGTGTGTTTGTCTTTGACTGCTACTATTTCTGCTAGGAGGTGTCCAACTTTTCCCAGTCCCTAGATCTTGTAGGGATCCCTCCCTCACATCTATAGGTCTGCGTTCAGACTAGCCGAGGACTTTAGCGGGTCTGATCGCAGGATCAGGTTCCCCGTTACATCGTAGGGATCTAGTTTAGTTCTATTGTAGGGACAGATCTCCTCTCTTTCCTTAGTCTCTGTAGCAGATCATAACAGGATCACTGTCTTGCGTTTCCACCCAGTTGTAGTGGGGCAAGGCATTGAACGTCACGGAGCGCCTGTCCTTCACACGGTGGGAATACAGGGTAATCCCATGACGGTGGAATGCAGGGAGCTCGACTTCTTCCAGATCTTCTGGATCTTCCCCTACGTCCGGTAAGTTTGGCATTCTAGACAGGGCATACGCGTTGGCATTAGAGCCTCCCGCCCGGTATTTGATGGTGAATTCAAAGTTGAACAGGCGGGCCATCCATCTCTGTTTCAGGGCACCGAGCCTTGCAGTGTCCAGGTGTGTCAACGGGTTGTTATCAGTGTACACGGTGAATTTGGAGGAGGCAAGGTAATGCTTGAAACGTTCGGTCACTGCCCACACTACTGCCAGGAACTCCAGCTTGAATGAGCTATAATTCTCAGGGTTCCTCTCCGTGGGCCGCAGCTTTCGGCTGGCGTAAGCAATTACCCGTTCCTTCTCCTGCTGGATCTGGGACAGTACGGCTCCTAGCCCGATTTTGCTTGCGTCCGTGTGGAGGATAAAGGGCTGGCTGTAGTCTGGATATGCCAGGATTTCATCCCCCGTGAGGGCCATCTTCAGCTGGCAGAAGGACTCCTCTTCTAGCCTTTCCCACCTGAAGGGTGGCTTCTGGTTTTTGGCTTTCCGAGATTGACCTATCAGGAGGTCCTGCATAGGGGCTGCCATTTTGGTGAAACCGGGAATGAATCTTCAGTAGTAGCCTACCAACCCGAGGAACTGCCGCACTTCCTTTGTGCTGGAGGGTCTTGGCCAGTCCTTAATCACGGTGATCTTATCAGGGTCGGGAGCCACTCCGTCAGCACTCACCACGTGTCCCAGGTACTGCACCTTTGGTTTCAGTAGATGACACTTTGATGGTTTCACCTTTAAGCCGTAGTTTGCCAGAGCTTCAAACACTTCTGCCAGGTGTTTCAGGTGGTCCTCGTAGGTCTTGGAATAGACGATGAAATCGTCCAGGTATAACAGGACCGTCTCGAAGTTCCGGTGTCCCAGACAGCACTCCATCAACCGTTGGAAGGTTCCTGGTGCGTTGCAGAGCCCGAACGGCATACAGTTAAATTCGCTGAGACCCATCGGGGTGGTGAATGCTGTCTTCTCCTGGTCCGCCTCTGCTACAGGAACCTGCCAGTACCCGCTAGTGAGATCCAAAGTAGAGAAGAAGTTAGCAGATTTTAATGCAGCTAAGGACTCTTCTATCCTTGGTAACGGGTACGCATCTTTGTGTGTGATACGGTTGACCTTCCTGTAGTCTTTCTTTTTCACTAAGACTAGTGGAGCTGCCCAGGGGCTACAGCTGTCCCTGATTACCCCAGCCTCCTTCATGTCTCTTAGCATCCCCTTGGCGTGTTGATAGTGTGCAGGGGGTACGGGTCGGTATCTCTCCTTTATGGGAGGATGGTCTCCCGTGGGGATGTAATGTTCTACCCCCTTTACTCGCCCGAAGTCTAGCGGGTGTTTACTAAACACTCTCTCGTACTCTTGAACCACCCGATAGACTCCCTGTTTTTGGTGTGAGGGAGTGGAGTCAGTACCCAAATGCAGTTGCTGACACCAGTCCTCCATTGGTTTCTTAGAGCCGTTACCTTCCTCTGGTTGAGATGGAGGCAAGGGTTCCACGGCCTGTACAGAGTTCTGGTTGATGGTGAACAATTTGGCTAACGTGGCATACCGGGGCAGGTATACTTCTCTCTCCCCGATATTTATGATGCAGACGGGCACCCTCCCATGGCGTACATCGACCACCCCCCGTGTTGTCAAAATGGTGGGCCTACTATCCGAGTAGACTGGTTCTACCATTGCTTGGTAGTCTCTACCTCTTAGACCAATAGCTGCCCGGCACCAAATCATCATTTCACTTTTCGGGGGCATGGCAATAGGGAGCGGGTCACACATTCTCACGCTACCTATCTCACCACCAGATAGTTCCACCTGTTGCCGCTTCATCAGTGCCCGGATCTCTTTTTGGAGCACACGCTGCTGGCTGGAACTGGCGTTCTTGGCAACCTGCTGTAAAATGAGAATCACCTCTGCAAGACAATTTTCAATCACATTAGTTCCCAAGGTTATTCTAGGGTGACTCTCATGACGGTCTATGTCCACTATAATCAGTCCTTGTGCCACCAGTTCGACTTTACCGATCTTAATGGTCACCTCCTTGAATCCCACCTGCGGCACGGGCTGACCATTGCTGGCGATGATACTCAGGTCGTCATCTGGGTAGCGGGTTATGTCCGAGTCATTCCAGTACTGCTTAAAGAGCACGTACGGGATGGTGGTCACCTGTGACCCAGTGTCCAGTAGGGCACTCATAGGAATGCCATCCAGTACTACAGGCAAGATTTGATGGGCCTGATGATCTTATGCCTGGGGGTTGGCCCTCTACCCCAGGTTGTGCCCGTTTAAATGACAGTACCTTGCCATATGTCCGAGTTGATTGCAGCGGCGGCAGATGGGTCGTCCGTCCTCGTTGTATCTGTCGCTGGGTCTTCCTCTGGCCGGTGGGGTCCTCCTCAGTCGGCGCCATGGGACATCCTCCGGTCCGGATGCCAGCTGGATCTTTCCTGGAAAAGAGACCTGTAAAGACTGCACAGTTCTGGTTAGCGTGGCAACGCTCTTAGTCAGCTCTTGGACCTGATGGTGCAGGTCTGTAGCCAGGTCACTGTTTAAAGCCTGCGCATCAGCTCCCACAGGCCCTGCAGACAAGGGCGCCTTCTCCTGGTGGTAAGTGATAGCAGGGCGCCTGTGGGTCACAGCGCCACCTGGTGCCGGTTCTCAAAGCACCCGGATGGCTCTGTCCTTGAACTGTGCAAAGTCCAGGTCAGGGTCCTGTAAGGCCATTGCCCGCAACTGGGTTCGGTGGGCATTGCACAGTAGACCCTCAATAAATTGTTCGGTCAACAGCTTGTCTTCATTTCCCACACTGTCAGGGTCTGCCTGCTTAATGGCTCTCAGGGCCTCTTGTAGGTTTAGAGCATAGTCTCTTATACTCTCATGTGCCCGCTGTTTGCACCCGTGAAATCGGAGCTTTATTTCGGCTGAGGTGCGGGTGTCAAATGTGTCTTTCAGCCGGGCTAGTATTTCTCTGACAGTCCTCTTCTTCCCAGGTGACCAGGACTTTACCTCCCTTTGGGCTGCCCCGATTAACTGGGCCACCAGGATGCTCACTTTTTGCTCTTCTGTAAGGGGGTATACCTGGAAGAGGCTATCCAGTCTTTCTCTAAAGTCATTTATGGTATGTGACTCCCCTGAGTACTGGGGTAGCCAGGTTGCCCCCGGGATATAGGGCATCGTGAATGGCATGACCGCTGCAGCGGTTGCGCTGGCGGCCGGTGTGGCGGTGGAGCTCCCCTCGGTGTCTGACATCCTCCTTCCCCCCTAGTGGACCGTGGCCTACCTTGCGATGCTCTTCTTCCGTAGGCCGCGGCTCCGCAGTCGATCGTCGGGGTCGAGGACCTGGTGTCGCGCTCCGATGACGTCAGCGTCGCTCTTCCTCCCATCCAGGACCTTGCGCAGCGTCAGTGCGTGGGGCGGAGCTTCGAGTCTCGCGCGCTTTCGGCGTCCACGCCCCTCTTCTTCCTGCTCGGCGTCCTGAAGATGGCGTCTGATGGCGGGAATCGGCTGCGGATGGCAGGAAACGACTCTGGACGGCGGGAAACTTCGCCACAGGTAAGTTATAAAAGTCTTTTTCAGGCACGCAGTACCCGGTGGTTGCGGGCACGAAATCCTGCCGACTACGCCAAAGTTGACTCACCCCCTGGGCCGCACGGGGAACCCGGAACCGGGCCTGTTGTAGGATGCTGGGGTTTGTTGTCTCCGTGTGGCGGTGACCCGGTCCGTGGCTCAGGGTGGTCAAACCAGTGGCAGTCTATTGGTATTGTAATTGTCTGACTACGCCACCCGTGGATTGCGGTCAGCGGGGACCGCCGCTGCGCTGCTGACCGCCGAGGCTGATGTTATATGCGCAGCCAAGAATGGGATGACTCCCCACGGGAGAAGTATTGCCTCAGGGCAGCTAATGTGGATGATGGGAGTGATGGTGTGAGCGTCCCAGTACTAATGGTGCTGGTGCGACAAGGAATCACAGAGACGTGTGGTGCAGTTCAGGGTCTTTACTGATGGTATAAGCAGACCCTCCCGGGAGTACTGGCTAGTATAAGGGGCCTGGTCAGTCTGCGAGCAAGCAGGAGTTCCCCTGGTCAGGTGGAGTTGTAGGCCTCCCCGTTTATCTGCACTCTTCCTGGCTACCTTGCTGTAAGTGGTTACAAGTAGCCCACGTCCCTGAGTATACCGTGTGGTGCTCATCCGTATGGCTGGTGACTTGGGGCCTTCTGTTAGCCTCCACTCCTGGATGGCGGCGCTGGTCCCTTCTTTGTGACTGAGCCTCCGGGCTTCTATGGCCAGAGGACCTGAAATCCCCTGCCGGCTGGTTTCTGCTGCTGTGTGTATATCAGTCCCCACAGCCTCGGACTCCGGTGTCCGGTTACTAAGTTGCTCTGCCAGAGCGAGCTATATCTCTTCTTCCAGCCCCTGGTCTTCTGCTTCTGCTCCTACAGAGCTCCTGTTCTCACTTTTCCTGTGTCTGCTGTCCTCCAGACCAGACTGCGTCTCTGTCTGGGACTTCACTCTAGGCTCTGACTAACCTAATCCCGCCCCAGACCCAGTTTATAAGGGCAGATTCCTCCCCTCCCAGGTCTGGGTGGGCCGTGTTGCATGCTTAGGGCTCCTGACCAGAGAAACCTCCCACTTGCTCTCAGACATAATATTTCTATTACTGTGGCAACCAGACCCCTGGGGTGCCACACCATTATTGGGGAGTGGGTCTCCCATAGTATTTGCTTATGCCTTGCAAGCAAAAGCTGCCAAAAATTAGGACGGAGCAACTTGCAATGCCCCTTACAAGAGCCATGCAGTACAGCATATTACAAACATAAGTCCCATTATTGGGGAGTGGGTCTCCCATAGTATTTGCTTATGCCTTGCAAGCAAAAGCTGCCAAAAATAAGGACGGAGGAACTTGCAATGCTGGCACCCTGGTGGTATAGTGGTGGTGGAGGCTGAGGATAAGGAGAAGAAGATAAAACAGCCGAAACGAGGAAGCATATACCCATGTGTGGGTGTGAAGCGGTGCATGTGAATACACCTCCCGAAATAACACAGTGGATTTGACTTTATGTTACTCTGCTGTCATTTGGTGGTGATGAGAAGTCTGGCCCAATCCAGCCCTTGTTCATTTTGATAAGGGTCAGCTTGTCAGCATTGTCAGTTGACAGGCGAGTGCGCTTATCAGTTATAATTCCCCCAGCGGCACTAAAAACGCGCTCCGATAACACGCTAGCGGCAGGGCAGGCCAGGACCTCCAAGGCGTACAGAGCGAGTTCATTCCAAGTGTCCAGCTTGGATACCCAATAATTAAAAGGCACAGAGGAATCACGGAGGACGCTGGTACGGTCGGCAAGGTACTCCCTCACCATCTTTTGAAACTTTCCACTCCTTGTGAGAGTACCCCGCGCCTCAGGGCCTGTAAGCTGGGCGGGTGTCAGAAAACTGTCCCAGAACATTGACAGTGTTCCCCTGCCTCTGCTGGATTGGAGTTGCATCTCTCTCGCCTGTACGCCTTAGTTGGGCAACGAACTGTGACCTCTGCCGCTAGCGTGTTCAGATGGGAATTTTTTTAAGAGTTCTGCAGCAAGGGCCTTCTGGTACTGCCCCATTTTTGTAGACCTCTCCACCTGAGGAATAAGAGAGTGAAAGTTCTCCTTGTAGCGGGGGTCTACAAGTGTCACCAACCAGTAATGACTGTCACCCAACATTTTGACAATGCGAGGGTCACGGTTAAGGCAGCGTAACATAAAGTCAGCCATGCGTGCCAGACTGGTAACGGGCAAGGTTTCCGTGTCCTCACCAAGATGACGACTGACCATGCTCTCCTCCTCCTCTTCCTCCTCCCCCCTGTCCTCAGGCCACCCACGCTGAACCGACGGTATGACACTTGTACAGGTACTACCGACTACAACGCATGATAGCAGCTCCTTTTCTTCCTCCTCCTCCTCCTCCTCCTCTCCCTCATTGTCCCCCAATGCACGTTGGGATGAGATGAGGCTGAGCTGTGTGTAATCGCCCGCTACGGCTTCTTGATCCATCTCATCATACTCTGGCTGCAATGCCTCCTCTTTAATACTCTGCAGAGAGCGTTGCAAAAGACAGACAAGTGGGATGCTGACACTAATGATGGCGTCATCGCCACTCACCATCTTGGTGGCCTCCTCAAAGTTTGTCAGGATGGTACATATGTCAGACATCCAGGTCCACTCCTGAGGTCTTATGTGTGGAGTCTGACCTGAATATCGACGGCCTTGTTGCAGCTGGTACTCTACAACTGCTCTCTTCTGCTCACAAATCCTTTGCAACATGTGGAGGGTAGAGTTCCAACATGTGGGGACATCACACACCAGTCGGTGTGCCAGAAGCTGCAAACGCTGCTGCAACACAGCAAGGGCGGCGGAAGCTGTAGCCGACTTGCGAAAATGAGCTGACAGGCGGCGTACTTTCACGAGCAGATCTGGCAACTCGGGGTACGATTTAAGAAACCGCTGAACCACGAGGTTAAGCACATGAGCCAGGCATGGTACGTGTGTGATCTCACCTCGCCTCAGAGCCGCCACCAGGTTACGGCCATTGTCACACACGACCATGCCGGGATGTAGGTTCAGCGGTCTCAGCCACAGATCTGCCTGCTCTTTCACAGCTGTCCACAACTCACAAGCAGTGTGAGGTTTATCACCTAAGCTTATGAGTTTCAGCTTGGCGGAGGCAGTACTGCAATGCTTCCAGCTTGTAACTGATGTGGTGATATCTGAGATGGAGGCTGAACATGAGGAGGAGGAGGAGGAAGAGGATGCGCAGGAGCTGTACACTGTGGGGGCAACTCTGACTGACATAGGGCCCGCAATCCTCGGTGTGGGGAGGATGTGTTCCGTCCCAAGGTCCGAATGGGTCCCGGCTTCCACTATGTTTACCCAGTGTGCCGTCAGAGAGATGTACCGTCCCTGGCCACAAGCACTTGTCCACGTGTCCGTTGTCAGGTGGACTCTCCCAGTAACTGCGTTGTTGAGGGCACGGCAGATGCTTTGGGACACGGGCTTGTGTAGTGCGGGGATGGCACACCGGGCAAAATAGTGTCGGCTGGGGACCGAGTACCGAGGGACGGCCACCGCCATAAGATTGCGGAAGGATTCCGTCTCCACCAGCCTAAAAGGCAGCATTTCCAACGCAAGCAGTCGTGAAATGTGCGAATTTAGGACTGTGGCCTGTGGGGCGTTAGCTGTGAATTTCCGCTTTCGTTCAAAGGTCTGGGATATGGACAATTGAACGCTGCGGTGGGACGTGGACTTGGACGTTGATGCTGTTTCTTGAGAAACTGCCATAACAAGTGAAGACTGAGAGGAGGGGGCATCTTTACATGCAGTATGGACAGGGGATTGCCTTGCACACACAACAGGGGGTTCTATTGCACGCACAACAGTGGAAGAAGCAGTGGTGACACCTGCTGACACTGGTCGTGGACCCTGGGTTTTGCCCCACAAAGTCGGGTGCTTTGCTGCCATGTGCCTGATCATGCTGGTGGTGGTCAGGCTTTTAGTTTTGTCACCCCTGCTGATGCTGGCATGGCAGGTGGAACATATGGCCTTTTTGGGGTTATCAGCAGAGTCTTTAAAAAAATTCCAGACTCTGGAAGACCTACCGCTTGTACTGGCAACGTCCCTCATGTTGGTGTTACGGGGAACGGTTGCCTGCCTTCTGTCTGCGGCCACCACACTGCTTCTTCCTGCCTGTTGGGGTACTCTGCCTCCCCCCCCCTGTGTGCTGCTGGCCTCACTCTGCATGTCCTCCTTCCCCGTTGAGTCAGTTACTAGATCATCCACCAACATAAATAATTGTGTTTTGTACTTGTATATATATACTGACTGTATGCCCATATTTAGAATGACGTCCATTTTGGCCGGAGCCGTGCAGTGTACATCTTGCGCAATGTATGCATTCCGTGAGCAACCGCTCGAGGATCCATACTGCTGCGAGAGATGTGAGCATATCGTGCACTTGGAAGCCCAAATTCTGGATCTAAGTGCTCAGATAGCGGTACTGAGGAGCATCGACAACATGAAACGGAGTTTGCTGCTCACCGAGCAGACACTCAATGGGTCAATACTGGGGGGGAGCATAGAGGGGAAGTGCAGGCTGAACAGGCAGGGAGCTGGATAACAGTTAGGAGGGATAGAGGGAAGAAGTATAGGAAGGCTGGTTCAGAACCGGCATTATTGGAGCACGACAGATCCTCTGACCGCCGGGGGAGTGTATGCTCCAGTAATGAGGGGGAGGGGGGAAGTGTAGGGCAGGCAAGACAGGTTCTGGTAGTGGGTGACTCTATTATTAGGGGGACAGACAGGGCAATCTGTCACAAAGACAGGGATCGCCGAACGGTGTGCTGCCTCCCTGGCGCTCGAGTCCGGCACATCGCGGATCGGGTTGACAGGTTACTGGGTGGGGCTGGCGAAGACCCAGCGGTCATGGTCCACATCGGCACCAATGACAAAGTGAGTGGTAGATGGAGGGTCCTTAAAAATGATTTCAGGGACCTAGGTAGGAAGCTTAGGGCAAGGACCTCCAAGGTAGTTTTCTCAGAAATACTACCAATCCCGCAAGCCACACAGGAGCGCCAACGGGAAGTTAGGGAGGTGAATAAGTGGCTAAAGAGTTGGTGCAAGGCAGAAGGGTTTGGGTTCATGGAGAACTGGGCCAACTTCGCGGTCGGCTACAGGCTCTACCGTAGGGACGGGCTGCACTTCAATGGGGAGGGTGCAGCGGTGCTGGGGAAGAAGATGGCTAATAGGTTGGAGGAGTTTTTAAACTAGAGACGGGGGGGGAAACCAAGGAAATAGGTGGGATGTGAGGCAAGCAAGGGGGAAGGGGAGAAGTGAATATAATGAGGGTGGAGAGGGGGGTGGGGATAGTACAGTTAGATCGTTAGAGAAGAATAGGATGCTAAATAACCCCAAAGTTTTATCTTGCATGCTGACCAACGCAAAAAGCCTGACCAATAAGGCGGATGAGCTGCAGGCGCTTATATCGGAGGAGAGGTATGACATCGTAGGTATAACAGAGACTTGGCTAGACGATAGCTACGACTGGGCGGTAAATTTATTAGACTATAGTTTATTTAGAAGGGACCGGAAACAGGGGAAAGGCGGAGGAGTCTGCTTATATGTAAAGTCATGTCTAAAACCCAGACTAAGGGAAGATATAGGAGAGGGAGAAGAGGGGATCGAGTCCATGTGGGTAGAGATAGAGGGAACTAAAAATAATAATAAAATATTACTGGGGGTCTGCTATAAGCCACCCAATATAACAGAGGAGAATGAGAATCTGCTATTAGGACAAATAGACAAAGTAGCAAAACATAATGAAGTGATTGTAATGGGGGATTTCAACTACCCGGATATTGACTGGGAAACAGAAACCTGTAGATCTCAGAAAGGAAAAAGGTTCTTGACAAATATTAAGGATAACTATCTCTCCCAACTAGTGCAGGAACCAACGAGAGGGAAGGCCGTGTTGGACTTAATATTGACTAATAGGCCTGATAGAATAACTGAGGTACAGATAGGGGGGCACCTAGGTAATAGCGACCATAATATTATCGACTTCAAAATGCCCTTCAGTAGGGTTATCAATAAGGGAACAACAAAAACATTAAACTTTAGGAGGGCGAAGTTTGATCAGCTGAAAGAAAGCCTTCAACTTATTGACTGGGACAAAGTTCTTAATCAAAGGAATACGAATAGTAAATGGGAAACCTTCAAAAGAATTCTGAATACTCAGTGCGAGAGATATATACCGTATGGGAATAAAAGGGCCAGAAATAAGAGGAAACCAATATGGTTGAACAAGAACGTAAAAGGGGCGTTAAATAGCAAAAAAGAGGCATTCAAGAGATTAAAACAGGAAAACAGTAAGGAGGCACTAATGTGTTACAAGGAAAGAATGAGAACCTGTAAAAAAAAAATAAAAATAGCGAAGGAGGAAACAGAGAGACGTATTGCTAGGGAAAGTAGATCAAATCCCAAACTGTTCTTTACGTATATAAATAGTAAAAGGATTAAATCGGATAATATTGGACCGATAAAAAGTGAGGAAGGCAAAATCATAGAGAAAGATGAGGATAAAGCTAATCTATTAAATAATTTTTTTTCGACAACTTTCACAAAGGAAATCGAACTAACAGGAGAAATGAGAAGTGACAAACTTAATCCTCCACCAAGTATGACAAATCTAACCCAAGCTGGGGTACAGAAACGCCTCAGTAACAACATTAAAATAAACAAATCACCAGGACCTGATGGCATACACCCACGGGTACTAAGGGAACTAAGTAATGTGATAGACAGACCGTTATATCTTATATTTAAGGACTCTGTTGAGACTGGGTCTGTGCCACTTGATTGGCGACAGGCGAATGTAGTGCCAATATTCAAAAAGGGAGCGAAAAGTGACGCCGGAAACTATCGGCCAGTGAGTCTGACGTCCGTTGTGGGCAAAATTTTTGAAAGCTTCATTAAAGAGGCAATTACGGAGCATCTTGATGCTAATAATCTTTTAATCCCGAACCAACATGGATTCATGAGGAATCGCTCCTGCCAAACAAACCTGATTGACTTCTATGAGGAGGTTAGCTCTCGAGTAGATCAGGGGGAACCAGTGAATGTCGTGTATCTCGACTTCTCAAAAGCGTTCGATAGCGTGCCACATAATAGGTTGGTATACAAAATGAGAATGATGGGGCTGGGGGAAAATGTCTGCAAGTGGGTAGCTAACTGGCTAAAGGATAGAAGGCAAAGGGTGGTTATAAATGGAATATTCTCAGATTGGGTAAGCGTCACTAGTGGGGTACCACAGGAGTCTGTACTAGGCCCAATGTTATTTAATATCTTTATTAACGACATAGTCAACGGGATAAATAGTAAAATATCAATATTTGCAGATGACACAAAGTTATGTAAAACAATTAATACAAAAGAGGACAGTGCAGACCTACAGAGGGATTTGGATAAGCTGGGTAGGTGGAGCATTAAATGACAAATGAGGTTTAACGAGGAGAAATGTAAGGTCATACATATGGGAAGGAAAAATGGAAGTCACCAGTACTCACTGAATGGGAAATCATTGGGGAATTCAGAGATGGAGAAGGACTTGGGCATCTTGATTGATAGCAAACTAAATTGGAGTGCCCAAAGTCAGGCCGCTGCTGTAAGGGCAAACAGGGTAATGGGATGTATCAAACGAGGTATAGCTGCAAAGGATGAGAACATTGTTCCTCCACTGTACAAAGCACTGGTCAGACCACACTTGGAATACTGTGCTCAGTTATGGGCCCCAATATATAGAAAGGATATAAATGAGCTTGAAAAGGTACAAAGGAGGGCAACAAAATTAATAAGGGGAATGGAGGGACTGCAATACCCAGAGAGGTTGGCAAAACTAGAACTATTCAGCTTGGAAAAGAGAAGGTTGAGGGGGGACATAATAAATGTGTACAAAAATGTTAGGGGACAGTATAGAGATCTTGCCCGGGATTTGTTCAAAAGGAGGGATATTACGGTAACAAGAGGGCACTCACTAAGACTGGAAGAGAAAAGGTTTCAGCACCAGCATAGGAAGGGGTTCTTTACGGTAAGAGCAGTGAGAATATGGAATTCACTGAGTGAGGAGACGGTAATGTCGGATTCACTACACCAGTTCAAGCGGGGACTGGATGCATTTCTAGATACCAGGCAGATTTCAGCATATACTTAAAAATAAAATAAAATAGTAGGTTGATACAGGGATTTATTCTGACTGCTGGTTTCAGAGTCGGGAGGGAATTTTTCCTCAGGTGAAGATTGGCCAAATCATTTGGGGTTTTTGCCCTCCTCTGGATCAACTTTAGCAATTACAGAACTAACAGGTCGAACTTGATGGACGCAAGTCTTTATTTGGCTTTACAAACTATGTTACTATGTTACCTCCTCCTCTTCCACTTGCGCACCACGATCCTCCTCCTCACTTCCTGGCAATTGTGTCTCGTCATCGTCCACCTCTTGTGACAGATTGCCAACGTCGACTTCCTGTGGCCGTGGATGTTCAAATATTTGGGCATCGCAACATGAGATCTCCTCTTCCACCACTTCAAGCGTATCAGGCGAGGGGCCCAAATATGGAAATGGACCAGTGAACAGCTCTTCAGAGTGTCCAAGTGTGGGATCACTAGCTGTCTGACGACAGCCGGCATGGTGGGAGGAAGGAGCATCAGGGTGAGGAGGAGTATGCGGTCGAGACTCACGGCTACTAAGAGTTGACCGTGTGGAAGACAGACCGGAGGTGGTGGTGCCCAGGTAACTGAAAGTATTATCTGCTATCCAATTAATAACCTGTTCACACTGATCAGTTCTCAATACTGGTGTTGTTCTGTGTAGTGTTGAGCCAACCCCTGTAGTGTTCGAGTTCGGTTCGGTTCGTCGAACACCCGTGTGTTCGCCGAACTGTTCGTCGAACTGTTCGTCGAACACCTTCGAACACCGTTAAAACCAATGGCAGGCAAACAAAAACACATAGAAACACATAGAAAACACCTTCAAAGGTGTCCAAAAGCTGACAAACTGCTCAGAAGACACAACTAACACATGGAAAAGTGACAAGTACATATAGTCATGCGAAAAGAAAAGAGGTGGAGGAGTAAAAGGAGGGGGAGACACAGATATAGGCATGTCATGCCCTTCTAAAATCCAAAAAGTGAGAAGCCGACACGTTCAGTCCGCTCCTGCCCGTGCCACCTCCGTGTCGCCGGGTTTGTGCCAGAGCCGCGGTGAAGCCTGACGGCCAGCCCCCCTCTCCCAATACTGGTGCCTGTCCGCTGGTGGGTCGAGCGAGCCCCCCTGTGGTGTAGGCAGCTCTAAGCTTTTTAATTTAAATTGTCTCTCTAATTTGAATGAATACACTTTAAATCCATTTACAAGGATCTATTGGAGGGCAAGTCTCATGCCAGCAGCCGCGTAATTCCAGCTCCAGTAGCGTCCACTAAAGCTGCTGCAGTTAAAAAGCTTTTATAAGGATCGAGCTCGGCTGTCCACCGCAAGGCATCCTACTGCCAGTCCCAGCCCCTATGCCTTGGGGTGCCTCCTGATGCTCTTCACTGAGTATCCCGTGGTCCCGAAGCATTTCCTTTGAAAAAATTAAGTGTCCAAACTACAGGTGGTGTAGCTTGCTTAACAGCCGGGATAATCCGCTGACTAGCAGACACTGCTACTAGGCACAAAGTATTTCCTGGGCTAGATGCAGTTAAAAATTTGTAATTAGATACTCTCGTTGGATGTGGAGAAAGCATTCCATAGAGTCTCCTGGCACGCCATATATGATTCTCTTAAAAAGCTTGGGGTAGGGGTCTCGGGGACCCTTTTATAGCCAAAATCACGGCCCTGTATCACAATACGTCACCTAGGCTGAAGATAAATGGAACTGTAGCACTCTGAGGGCTCGGTTGCTACAGAGGTATTGCACCTCACCCAGAGGTGTGATATCTCACTCTCAGGTAAGGATGGAGTGTGGATCAGGACCCGACACCTGCATGCATTACACCACATTGCCGTGGGGCAGGGCGACCAATATGCCTCTGAGATGGGCACGACAGTCCCTGTCCCTGGCTGGAGTGGGGGGAGGGAACACTGAGGAAGGGGAACCCTGTAGTGCAGGAGCAGGGAGGAAGCAGTTCCTGGGTGCATTGAGAAGGGAGTATAAAAGGTGGGCACCATCTTAGTTCAGTGCAGAGAAGTCTGAGCAGAAGTGGCAGGGAGCAGGGGCTCTGCATGAGCTCTGCTCCGGAGGCGGGCCTAGTAACAGAGGCCCAGGCCTGGAAGAGGGAGAAGGAAGGAAGAGGAGCGGAGAAGGCTCCATGAACGAGGAATGAAGGGATCCCAGGGGTGCGGACGGGCGAGTCGCCACCGCACGCCCGAATCCACCTGCGTGGAGGGGTCAGGCCAAAGGGGGAGACCGGTCCCCGAAACTAGTGGAGGCAGGAAACGACCCTCAGCTAGAAACCGGAGGCTGTGACATTTTATGTGGCGCAGCCCCTCGCTACACCCGCTAGGAAGGCACCACATAGGGTCAGGGAAACTGGCGCCAAGTTTACCAAGAGGAGGCCCGAGGCAGCCGGACAGAAGGGTTGGTAAGAAAGGCCAGACAAAAGACACACAAAGGGGGTCCTGTGAAGCGCTCCAAAGTTATCTGGGAGTTGTCTGAGCCCCTCACCTGGTGAGCACAGTACGAGGTGGGCAGCCGTTACCTGCAGACGTGGTCTGGATAAGAACTGTGAGTAAAGGCCCTGGACTGCATCACTGACTCCGTGTCATTACTGCTGCTGCCCTGCACCATCACCCCCATCCTCCGCATACACTGCCCTGAGGCTATACTCCTCCTGTGGGGAGTTATGCTACGCTCTGCTGCACCCACAACACCAGCCTCAGCGGTCTGCCCTGCAGCGGCGGTTCACTCTGACCGCAATCCACAGGTGGCGTAGTCGGACATTTAAACATCAAAACCACATCAATAGTTCTGCCACTGGTTTGACCACCCTGAGCCACGAAACCGGGTCGCTGCCACGAAGACTACAACCACCAGCATCCACCAAAAAGGGTCCGGCTCCAGGTGTCCCAAGGCCCAGGGGGTGCATCAGAACATTTTCATCACCTTTCACAATCACCAATGGGACAAGGCAGGGATGTCCTCTGTCCCCTCTCTTATACATCCTAGTGACGGAGCACCTGCTCTCATCAATTCGCCATAACCCCAATATTAGGTGGATTGAGGTGGGAGGCACCGAGTACAAGTGCTCTCTATTTGCTGATGATGTCCTAGTATATATCACTCAATCACATATATCCATCCATGCTGTTATGGCTGAAATAGATCACTTTGTTACATGGTCAAATTTTAAAATCAATGCAGCGAAGTCTGAGGCCCTCGATGTCTCCCTCCCCAAATCCATATAGGATTCCATCCAGTCCAACTTTCCCTTTGCCTGGCCCTCACAGGGTATCAAATACTTAGGAATTCCTATTCATAGAGACCTCTCCCATCTATGTTATCTTAATTTTGGGCCCTTTATTGAACAACTCCATACAGACCACGGTTGGCAAGTTAGAACTGTAAGATTCACTACGTGAACCACTGGTGTTTTGTGGAAAAGCACATGTACAATGTGTTCCAAATTATTATGCAAAAAGTGTTTAGGAGTGATAAGGGAAGAATTTGTTTGTTTGTCAGTTAAACTCATTGATGGTGATGTGTGTCAGGGCTCTTTATATCACTGTAAGCAATTGCAGACACCTGTGCTAATTAGTTTGGCAGGTGTGTCCAATGAAAGGCAAGACTACTTAAGAAGGCTGTCTCACATTATTAAGGCAGCCTACATTTTCTGCCAAAATGGGAAAGAAAAAGGATGTGTCGGCTGCTGAGAAGCAACAAATTGTGGAGTGTTTAGGTCAAGGCATGACTACAATCAACATTGTGCGATGATCAGGATGAAGTGTCTTGGCAATCAAGAAGTATGTAGCTGATTCACAGTACACACGTGTGCGTGCTGATAAGGGCAAATTGAGGACTCTTTCCTACAGGCAATTACGTCAGGTTAAAAGAGCAGCGGCAAAAAAGCCTTGTCATAGCAGCAGACAAGTTTTTGAAGCTGCTGGTGCCTCCAACGTCCCCCGAACAACAAGATGCAGGGTCCTTCAGAGGTTTGCAGCTGTGCATACGCCATCCTGTCGACCTCCTCTATCCACTTCACACAAGCAGAAACGGCTCCAGTGGGCCAAACATTACATGAAGACTGATTTCAAAACTGTTTTGTTCACGGATGAGTGCCGTGCAGCGCTCGATGGTCCAGATGGATGGAGTGGAGGATGGCTGGTTGATGGACACCCCACGCAAACACGGCTACAGCGCCAACAAGGAGGAGGTGGAGTAATGTTTTGGGCTGGAATCATGGGGAGAGAGATTGTCGGACCCTTTAGGATCCCTGAAGGCGCTAAAGATGAACTCCATAATGTATGTGGATTTTCTCAAACAGCACTTCCTGCCATGGTTCAAGAAGAAGAACCGTGTATTTCACAGCAAGATCATTTTTTTGCATGATAATGCACCATCTCATGCTGCACATAAAACATCTGCATCTCTGGCTGATATGGGCATAAAAGGGGACAAACTTATGGTGTGACCCCCATGCTCCCCTGACCTCTACCCCATTTAGAACCTCTGGAGCATCATCAAAAGGAGTGTCTATGATGGCGGGAGGCAGTTCACATCTAAGCAACAGCTCTGGGAGGGTATTCTGTCCTCATGCAAAACAATTGAAGCAGAAACCATCCAAAACCTGACAAATTCAATGGACGAGAGAGTTCAGAAGCTCCTTTCGAACAAGGGGTCCTATGTGAAAATGTAACATCACCTAGAATAAAGTTTTGAGATGAAAACTGTTTGATTTCAGTTTCTAATAACCTGCTAATGCTTATAATTTCAAAAATTACCATTTTTTTGGTCTTTATTAAAATGAAAAGGTTGATCGAAAAGTTTGGGGGATCTAAGAGTGTGGCAACCCAGTAGTCATGATTACTTCGAATTCTGACAATATGAGGGTCATGTTGCAGGTAGTGCAGCAAGAAGGCACTTATGTGACTTGCGCATCTCGGAGCCCCAAAATTATTTTCCGGGCTAGATGCAGCTAAAAATTATTATTAATTTTAAATCTGGTGGAGCTTAGTATAGATGGCCTAATAGGATCAGTGCTGCACACTGCTACAAAGCCCAAATTATTTTCCAGTCAAGATACAGATAAACATGATTAGTAATTTTAAATCTGGTGGAGCTTATCATAGATGGCCTAATAGAATCAGTGCTGCACACTGCTACAAAGCCCAAATTATTTTCCAGCCAAGATACAGATAAACATGATTAGTAATTTGAAAGCTTAAAACGGTTGGTAGGGTGATTTTAACCAATCATCAAGCTTTTACTCTCCCCAGGATGACACAGGGGTAGAAAAGTCATTTCGGATCCATGATTTGTTCATCTTTATGAACGTGAGTCTGTCTACATTATCAGTGGAGAGCCGCGTGCGCTTATCTGTCAGCACACCACCAGCAGCGCTGAACACACGTTCAGACAGAATGCTGGCTGCGGGGCATGACAAGATCTCCAAGGCGTAAGTGGCTAGCTCCGGCCATTTATCCAGATTGGAAGCCCAAAAAGAGCAAGGGTCCAGTGACACAGTCATGGCTTCAATGTTTACTTGGAGATACTCCTGTACCATCGTCTCTAGGCGTTGACTATGTGTCAGACTTCTTGTCTCCTGTGGCCTTGCAAAGGATGGGCTAAAAAAGTGGTGAAATGATTCCGCAAAATTGATGTTACCAGCAGATACTGTGTTTCTGTTACGGTTTGAGTGCTGAACACTTGACGGTCCCACGGTTGGCAAGTTGGAACTGTGAGATTCACTACGTGCACCACTGGTGTTTTGTGGAAAAGCACATGTAAGATTCTGCAACAGTCTCTGCTGATACTCCTGCATGCGTGCATCCCTTTCTATGGCAGGAATAATTTCTGCAAATTTACTTTTGTACCGGGGATCTAACAGTGTGGCAACCCAGTAGTCAGGATTATTTCTAATTCTCACAATTCGAGGGTCATGTTGCAGGTAGTGCAGCAAGAAGGCACTCATGTGTGTTGCGCATCCAGGAGCACCAAGTCCCTGTTGTGTTGGTGGCGAGGTAACAATCATGCTTCCTTCCTCTGTCCTCTCCCCCCAACCTCGCACAACAGAAATGTGATCAAGGTCTCCCTCATCTGATGTGTCTTCCATCAGTTCGTCCTCCACTTCTTCCTGGGCTCCTGCACCTTCCTCACTAGTTTGGCTGCTACCATGCGCCCTGGTAAAACCATCTCCCCCACCCTCACATGCCTGCTGCCTTGGTGCTGCCGACCGTCTGGACCTTGCAGATGTTAGCCCTTCCGCATACAACTCCTCCTCCTCTACTTCCTCCACCTCCTCTTGTGCCACCACCTGACTCCGAATTCTGTTTTAACATGTGCTCCAGCATGTAAATCACCGGAATAGTCATGCTGATAATGGCATCGTCAGCACTAAACATCTTCGTCGCAATTTCAAAACTGTGCAGAAGGGTGCATAGGTCCCTGATCTGAGACCACTCCTCCAGCGTGATTTGCCCCACCTCTGGATCTCGTTGGCCCAGGCTATACGTCAGAACGTATTGCACCAGGGCTTGTCGGTGCTGCCACAGTCGCTGCAACATGTGCAGAGTTGAATTCCACCGGGTAGGCACATCGCATTTTAGCCGGTGAAGTGGCAGGCCCAACGACTTCTGTAGAGATGTAAGTCGCTGAGCTGCGGGATGCGAACGGCGGAAGTGAGCACACAGCGACCGTGCCCTCTGCAGAAGGCCATCTAGTCTGGGATAGTGGGCTAAAAATTGCTGGACAACCAGGTTCAACACGTGAGCCATACAAGGCACGTGTGTGACATTGCCCCGGCGAAGGGCCGCACCCAGGTTTGCAGCATTGTCGCACCCGGCCTTCCCTGGTTTCAGGTCCAGTGGAGACAACCATTCATGAAATTGGTTCTCCAGAGCTGACCACAACTCCTCAGCTGTGTGACTCACATTTCCCAGACATTTCAAAGTAAAAACCGCCTGATGACGTTGAGCCCTACTGCCAGCATAGTAAGGAGGTATGCAGGATCCCTTCTGCGCAGTTAGAAAGCTTGTGGCATGACCAGATAGGCTTTGGGTGCAGGTGGAAGACCGAGAGGAGGTTGAGGAGGCAGAAGCAGTGGAGGAACTTTGACATAAAGAGGATTGACGCACAACTCGTGGGGACGGCAAGACTTGGACAGCAGCCCCTTGTCCTGCTGTCACCATACTTACCCAGTGCCCAGTCAGCGACATGTAACGCCCCTGTCCATGCCTACTCGGCCAAGTGTCTGTGGTGAAATGCACCCTGTCACACACAGAGTTTCTCAAAGAAGCGGTGCTGTTGTGTGCGACATGCTGGTGGAGCGCAGGCACACCTTTCTTTGAGAAGTAGTGCCGACTGGGCATCTGGTACTGGGGCACTGCGACGGACATAAGGTCTCGAAAATCCTCTGTGTCCACCAGGCGGAAAGGCAGCATTTCTGTAGCCAAGAGCTTGCAGATGGTGAAATTCAACCTCTTAGCTTTCTCATGGCTAGGAGGAAATGGTCTTTTACTTGTCCACATCTGAGGGACCGAGGGCTGGCTATTGTGCTTAGACGGGGTTGATAAGGGTGTCCCCGGCAAACTGCCGGTCTGTGAGGAAGATGCAGGCGGACATGTTAGGTTGCCTTGATCCAAAGGTGGTGCTATCGATGTCGGACAGCGCTCAACACCAGCTGGTGTTACCACCTCCAAAGAAAATGATGACCTGCCAATCACGCTGGCTGTTGCGGGTAAAGAGGTGGCAGGTCTGCGATTGGGGTGACACCTTTGAGGACTGGAGTATTTGTGATGTTGAAGTTGATGTGGAGGAGCACTTGATATCCGTTGAAGCACCTGCTGTTTTTGTGCCTCATCTGGAATTTGTAGCGATTGGCGTGGCCGTAAGAAAGGGATCTTATCACATTGTCCGCTAAAAGAAGTAGACATTTTAGTTTGGCTGGAAGATGGTCTTTCTTCTGCAGATGTTACTATTGCTTTAACACCTACCCCACGGACACAACCTTTTTTCCCCTTCCCAACACGCCTATTCCCCTTTCCACCAGCAGCAGGCCCTTTTCCACTCATTTTGGTGGTTAACTAATTCACAACTCTGGAGTTGTTTGCACAAAAAAACAATGGATGGGAACCGAGCAGAGCTGAGTGGCCAAACTGTGGTATTAGGCCAAAACTATTGGCTGGGTTAGATGCAGAAAAAAATTATATTCAATTTGCAACCTGATGAAGGTCAGTATAGATGGACTAATAGAACAAGTCCCACACACAGCTAGAAGCCCAAATATTTTTTCAGAGGTAGATGCAGAAAAAAATTGTATTCAATTTGCAACCTGATGGAGGTCAGTATAGATGGACTAATAGAACAAGTCCAACACACAGCTAGAAGCCCAAATATTTTTTCAGAGCTAGATGCAGACAAAAAATTATTTTTAATTTGCAACCTGATGGAGGTCAGTATAGATGGACTAATAGAGAAAGTCCCACACACAGCTAGAAGCCCAAATATTTTTTCAGAGCTAGATGCAGATATAAATTATTTTTAATTTGCAACCTGATGGAGGTCAGTATAGATGGACTAATAGAACAAGTCCCACACACAGCTAGAAGGCCAAATATTTTTTCAGAGGTAGATGCAGATAAAAATTATTTTTAATTTGCAGCCTGATGGAGGTCAGTATAGATCAGGGGTCTCAAACTCGGCTGGGTATATGGGCCGCACATGGAAAAAATTTGAATTTGGGGGGCCGCATTCTTTGTTCAATGTGACATTTTTAGTGATACCATTTTTTTTGTATACACCTTTTGAACATTTTTGCCGTGTTTATTTTTTTATGGCTTGGGTCGTTATGGATGTGGCGATAATAAACGTGCACTTTTTTGTGTTTACTTTAGTTTACATATAAAACAGCATTTTTAGTGCCCAATATTTTTTCATGCTTTATTTTATTTTTTATTTTTTTTACAATTTTATTTCCCCCAATTGGCCACATACAGTAATATTGTCTTACAATTAGCATCATATAGTAATAATGGAAAACATCTTGTAGTAATGTTCCCCATCCAAGTCCCCATCTTGCACTAATGTGCCCCATCCAGGTCCCCATCCTGTAGCAATGTTCCCCATCCTGGCGCCCATCTTGTACTAATGTGCCTCATCCAGGTCCCCATCTTGGGGCTATGTGCCCCATCCAGGTCCCCATCCTGTGGCAATGTGCCCCATCCAGGTCCCCATCCTGTGGCAATGTTCCCCATCCAGGTCCCCATCTTGTGGCTCTGGTCCCCATCTTGTGGCTCTGTGCCCCATCCAGGTCCCCATCTTGTGGCTCTGTGCCCCATCCAGGTCCCCATCTTGTGGCTCTGTGCCCCATCCAGGTCCCCATCTTGTGGCTCTGTGCCCCATCCAGGTCCCCATCTTGTGGCTCTGTGCCCCATCCAGGTCCCCATCTTGTGGCTCTGTGCCCCATCCAGGTACCCATCCTGTGGCTATGTGCCCCATCCAGGTCCCCATCCTGTGGCTATGTGCCCCATCCAGGTCCCCATCTTGTGGCTATGTGCCCCATCCAGGTCCCCATCTTGTGGCTCTGGTCCCCATCTTGTGGCTCTGTGCCCCATCCAGGTCCCCATCTTGTGGCTATGTGCCCCATCCAGGTCCACATCTTGTGGCTATGTGCCCCATCCATTTCCACATCTTGTGGCTCTGTGCCCCATCCAGGTCCACATTTTGAGGCTCTGTGCCCCATCCAGGTCCCCATCCTGTGGCTATGTGCCCCATCCAGGTCCCCATCTTGTGGCTATGTGCCCCATCCAGGTCCCCATCTTGTGGCTATGAGCCCCATCCAGGTCCCCATCTTGTGGCTATGTGCCCCATCCAGGTCCCCATCTTGTGGCTATGTGCCCCATCCAGGTCCCCATCTTGTGGCTATGTGCCCCATCCAGGTCCCCTCTTGTGGCTATGTGCCCCATCCAGGTCCCCATCCTGTGGCTATGTGCCCCATCCAGGTCCCCATCTTGTGGCTATGTGCCCCATCCAGGTCCCCATATTGTGGCTCTGGTCCCCATCTTGTGGCTCTGTGCCCCATCCAGGTCCCCATCTTGTGGCTCTGTGCCCCATCCAGGTCCACATCTTGTGGCTATGAGCCCCATCCAGGTCCCCTCTTGTGGCTATGTGCCCCATCCAGGTCCCCATCCTGTGGCTATGTGCCCCATCCAGGTCCCCATGTTGTGGCTCTGGTCCCCATCTTGTGGCTCTGTGCCCCATCCAGGTCCCCATCTTGTGGCTCTGTGCCCCATCCAGGTCCCCATCTTGTGACTATGTGCCCCATCCAGGTCTCCATCTTGTGGCTATGTGCCCCATCCAGGTCCCCTCTTGTGGCTATGTACCCCATCCAGGTCCCCTCTTGTGGCTATGTGCCCCATCCAGGTTCCCATCTTGTGGCTATGTGCCCCATCCAGGTCCCCTCTTGTGGCTATGTGCCCCATCCAGGTCCCCATCCTGTGGCTATGTGCCCCATCCAGGTCCCCTCTTGTGGCTATGTGCCCCCTGTGTTGTTCTTCACACACATAAAATAGAAAAAAAAAAGATGATTCTCACCTGTCCTCCGTTCCCTCGGCGGCCTTCCTGCAGATGTGGCCCGCAGGCACCACAGAGTCCGACCCCTTGACGATCCCGACCTGGTCCAGGAGGAGCCGCCGACAGCAGCGCTGCATTACCGCACAGAGACTGTCTCCCAGCACTGCATTTCCAATGCCAGCCGCTGGCCAATCAGAGGCCAGCAGCTGACATCTGCATATGGCAATGACGTCATACTCGCTGCGCCGACACGCAGATATCAGCTGCTGGCCTCTAATTGGCCAGCGGCTGGCATTGGAAATGCAGTGCTGGGAAACAGTCTGTGTGGCAATTCAGCGCTGCTGGCGGCGGCTCCTCCTGGACCAGGTCGGGATCGTCAAGGGGTCTGTGCCTGCGGGCCGCATAAAGCAGCCTCAGGGGCCGCATGCGGCCCGCGGGCCACGTGTTTGAGACCCCTGGTATAGATGGACTAATAGAGAAAGTCCCACACACTGCTAGAAGGCCAAATTGTTTTTCAGAGCTAGATGCAGAAAAAAATTATATTCAGTTTGCAACCTGATGGAGGTCAGCATAGGTGGACTAATAGAACAAGTCCCACACACTGCTAGAAGGCCAAATATTTTTTCAGAGGTAGATGCAGATAAAAATTATTTTTAATCTGCAGCCTGATGGAGGTCAGTATAGATGGACTAATAGAGAAAGTCCCACACACTGCTAGAAGGCCAAATATTTTTTCAGAGCTAGATGCAGACAAAAAATTATTTTGAATTTGCAACCTGATGGAGGTCAGTATAGATGGACTAATAGAGAAAGTCCCACACACTGCTAGAAGGCCAAATATTTTTTCAGAGCTAGATGCAGACAAAAAATTATTTTTAATTTGCAACCTGATGGAGGTCAGTATAGATGGACTAATAGAGAAAGTCCCACACACTGCTAGAAGGCCAAATATTTTTTCAGAGCTAGATGCAGATAAAAATTATTTTTAATTTGCAACCTGATGGAGGTCAGTATAGATGGACTAATAGAGAAAGTCCCACACACTGCTAGAAGGCCAAATATTTTTTCAGAGCTAGATGCAGAAAAAAATTATTTTCAGTTTGCAACCTGATGGAGGTCAGTATAGATGGACTAATAGAACAAGTCCCACACACAGCTAGAAGGCCAAATATTTTTTCAGAGGTAGATGCAGATAAAAATGATTTTTAATTTGCAGCCTGATGGAGGTCAGTATAGATGGACTAATAGAGAAAGTCCCACACACTGCTAGAAGGCCAAATATTTTTTCAGAGCTAGATGCAGACAAAAAAATATTTTTAATTTGCAACCTGATGGAGGTCAGTATAGATGGACTAATAGAGAAAGTCTCACACACTGCTAGAAGGCCAAATATTTTTTCAGAGCTAGATGCAGACAAAAAAATATTTTTAATTTGCAACCTGATGGAGGTCAGTATAGATGGACTAATAGAGAAAGTCCCACACACTGCTAGAAGGCCAAATATTTTTTCAGAGCTAGATGCAGATAAAAATTATTTTTAATTTGCAACCTGATGGAGGTCAGTATAGATGGACTAATAGAGAAAGTCCCACACACTGCTAGAAGGCCAAATATTTTTTCAGAGCTAGATGCAGACAAAAAAATATTTTTAATTTGCAACCTGATGGAGGTCAGTATAGATGGACTAATAGAGAAAGTCCCACACACTGCTAGAAGGCCAAATATTTTTTCAGAGCTAGATGCAGATATAAATTATTTTTAATTTGCAACCTGATGGAGGTCAGTATAGATGGACTAATAGAGAAAGTCCCACACACTGCTAGAAGGCCAAATATTTTTTCAGAGCTAGATGCAGAAAAAAATTATATTCAGTTTGTAACCTGATGGAGGTCAGTATAGATGGACTAATAGAACAAGTCCCACACACAGCTAGAAGGCCAAATATTTTTTCAGAGGTAGATGCAGATAAAAATTATTTTTAATTTGCAGCCTGATGGAGGTCAGTATAGATGGACTAATAGAGAAAGTCCCACACACTGCTAGAAGGCCAAATATTTTTTCAGAGCTAGATGCAGACAAAAAATTATTTTGAATTTGCAACCTGATGGAGGTCAGTATAGATGGACTAATAGAGAAAGTCCCACACACTGCTAGATGGCCAAATATTTTTTCAGAGCTAGATGCAGACAAAAAATTATTTTTAATTTGCAACCTGATGGAGGTCAGTATAGATGGACTAATAGAGAAAGTCCCACACACTGCTAGAAGGCCAAATATTTTTTCAGAGCTAGATGCAGATATAAATTATTTTGAATTTGCAACCTGATGGAGGTCAGTATAGATGGACTAATAGAGAAAGTCCCACACACTGCTAGAAGGCCAAATATTTTTTCAGAGCTAGATGCAGAAAAAAATTATATTCAGTTTGCAACCTGATGGAGGTCAGCATAGGTGGACTAATAGAACAAGTCCCACACACTGCTAGAAGGCCAAATATTTTTTCAGAGCTAGATGCAGAAAAAAATTATATTCAGTTTGCAACCTGATGGAGGTCAGTATAGATGGACTAATAGAACAAGTCCCACACACAGCTAGAAGGCCAAATATTTTTTCAGAGGTAGATGCAGATAAAAATTATTTTTAATTTGCAGCCTGATGGAGGTCAGTATAGATGGACTAATAGAGAAAGTCCCACACACTGCTAGAAGGCCAAATATTTTTTCAGAGCTAGATGCAGACAAAAAATTATTTTGAATTTGCAACCTGATGGAGGTCAGTATAGATGGACTAATAGAGAAAGTCCCACACACTGCTAGATGGCCAAATATTTTTTCAGAGCTAGATGCAGATATAAATTATTTTGAATTTGCAACCTGATGGAGGTCAGTATAGATGGACTAATAGAGAAAGTCCCACACACTGCTAGAAGGCCAAATATTTTTTCAGAGCTAGATGCAGAAAAAAATTATATTCAGTTTGCAACCTGATGGAGGTCAGCATAGGTGGACTAATAGAACAAGTCCCACACACTGCTAGAAGGCCAAATATTTTTTCAGAGGTAGATGCAGATAAAAATTATTTTTAATCTGCAGCCTGATGGAGGTCAGTATAGATGGACTAATAGAGAAAGTCCCACACACTGCTAGAAGGCCAAATATTTTTTCAGAGCTAGATGCAGACAAAAAATTATTTTGAATTTGCAACCTGATGGAGGTCAGTATAGATGGACTAATAGAGAAAGTCCCACACACTGCTAGAAGGCCAAATATTTTTTCAGAGCTAGATGCAGACAAAAAATTATTTTTAATTTGCAACCTGATGGAGGTCAGTATAGATGGACTAATAGAGAAAGTCCCACACACTGCTAGAAGGCCAAATATTTTTTCAGAGCTAGATGCAGATAAAAATTATTTTTAATTTGCAACCTGATGGAGGTCAGTATAGATGGACTAATAGAGAAAGTCCCACACACTGCTAGAAGGCCAAATATTTTTTTAGAGCTAGATGCAGATAAAAATTATTTTTAATTTGCAACCTGATGGAGGTCAGTATAGATGGACTAATAGAGAAAGTCCCACACACTGCTAGAAGGCCAAATATTTTTTCAGAGCTAGATGCAGACAAAAAATTATTTTGAATTTGCAACCTGATGGAGGTCAGTATAGATGGACTAATAGAGAAAGTCCCACACACTGCTAGAAGGCCAAATATTTTTTCAGAGCTAGATGCAGACAAAAAAATATTTTTAATTTGCAACCTGATGGCGGTCAGTATAGGTGGACTAATAGAGAAAGTTCCACACACTGCTAGAAGGCCATATATTTTTTCAGAGCTAGATGCAGATAAAAATCATTTTTAATTTGCAACCTGATGGAGGTCAGTATAGATGGATTAATAGAGAAAGTCCCACACACTGCTAGAAGGCCAAATATTTTTTCAGAGCTAGATGCAGACAAAAAATTATTTTGAATTTGCAACCTGATGGAGGTCAGTATAGATGGACTAATAGAACAAGTCCCACACACAGCTAGAAGCCCAAATATTTTTTCAGAGGTAGATGCAGATAAAAATTATTTTTAATTTGCAACCTGATGGAGGTCAGTATAGATGGACTAATAGAACAAGTCCCACACACTGCTAGAAGGCCAAATATTTTTTCAGAGCTAGATGCAGAAAAAAATTATATTCAGTTTGCAACCTGATGGAGGTCAGTATAGATGGACTAATAGAACAAATCCCACACACTGCTAGAAGCCCAAATATTTTTTCAGAGCTAGATGCAGAAAAAAATTATATTCAATTTGCAACCTGATGGAGGTCAGTATAGATGGACTAATAGAATGATGCTATGCCCAAAAGATTTTACTTCACTAGGTGCAGTAAAAAAATTGGTATTCTATACACAGGTGGTATATCTTGCAACACAGATAGGCTACTCCACTGACTAACACACTATGCAATAGGCCAAAAAGGATTAGCTTTGCTAGATTCAGCCAAATGCTGTGAAAAAAACTTGCACAGCACTGGCACAGACCTGCCTGGCAAAAACTGATAGGAACTGATGTAACCTAGTCCTGAAAAGGACTGCAATTACAATTAGTCTTTACTCCCACAATCTATCTATTTAAGAGCACAGACCTGCCTGATAAAAGTCGTAGGAAATGCTGTAACCTAGTCCTTAAAAGGACTGCAATCACAACTATTCCCTACTCCCAAGCTATCTGTAGATTTGTGCGAAAATTGGCTTGAAATTAACAAGGTATAGCGCACACAGCAACAGCGGTGCCGTCTAACACGCAGCTGCAGCAGTGAGAAAATGGTGGCGACGGGGAAAATGGCTTGGTCTTATAGGGCAAGGACATGTGACATACACTGCCAATGACACATGCCCTTGCTTGTGTGAAAAAAAGCACTTCGCTCCGTGTGTGCACTGCTGATAGGCTGACAGATTGCACCTCCCCACTGTAAATGCGGGAAAGAGAAAAAAAAATGGAGATCTTCATTATTCCTGCAGAGATCCATCCCCTGCCCCTCCCCCCACCCCGCTGTATACTCAAACTGCGTATTAACATTAATTTTCATCATTACTGAGAAAAAATCCAGTTATGATTTTGGTGCACGAACAGTTATCGAACATAACCTCGAACAGCCGAATTTTTCTCAAATCGTTCGTGTTCGCCGAACGGCTCGAACACCGCCCCCAAAACAGCTCGAATTTGAGATTGGCGAACAGTTCGAGTCGAACAACGCTCATCTCTAATTCTGTGCTTCCCTAGTAATTCGGTCAAGAAGTGGGAGCGAGAAGATGTGGCTGTTGGTTGTGGCACATTTTCACCTTGGCCACGGCCCCGTCCTCTGCACGAACCATCACCAGAACGTCCACTTCCACGTTCCTTGCCACTCGCCTTGCCCATTGTAAATGAATTAAAATAGCTTACACTTGCACTATCAATGGAAAAAGGGTAATAAAGAGTAGATTAGAACCGTGGAAGAGGAAAACCACAGTTATTGTTTACTGGGGTATACCACACTTTTTAAAATAGAGATATTTGCGGCTGAACAGTGAGCGACACACTCAAACTGCTTTTTTTTTAGATACCAAAGGCCCAAAACTGGATAGTACAGCGATTTGACCCATGGAACTGCGAAACCACACTGGGATGTCGGGCCTACACAAGACTATTTTCAACAGATATATTTTTGTGTCACAACAGTCAGGAGACACTACTGTTTTTCTTTACGGAAAAAACTACCAAAAGCTGAATAATAGAGATTTTTTACCGTGGGATGACAAAACCACAGTTATTGTTTACTGGGGTATACCACACTTTTTTAAATAGAGATATTTGCGGCTGAACAGTGAGCGACACACTCAAACTGCTTTTTTTTTAGATACCAAAGACCCAAAACTGGATAGTACAGCGATTTGACCCATGGAACTGCGAAACCACACTGGGATGTCGGGCCTACACAAGACTATCTTCAACAGATATATTTTTGTGTCACAACAGTCAGGAGACACTACTGTTTTTCTTTACGGAAAAAGCTACCAAAAGCTGAATAATAGATATTTTTTACCGTGGGATGGCAAAACCACAGTTATTGTTTACTCGGGTATACCACACTTTTTTAAATAGAGATATTTGCGGCTGAACAGTCAGCGACACACTCAAAATGCTTTTTTTTTTAGATACCAAAGGCCCAAAACTGGATAATACAGCGATTTGACCCATGGAACTGCGAAACCACACTGGGATGTCGGGCCTACACAAGACTATTTTCAACAGGTATATTTTTGTGTCACAACAGTCAGGAGACACTACTGTTTTTCTTTACGGAAAATATACCAAAACCTGAATAATAGAGATTTTTTACCGTGGGATGGCAAAACCACAGTTATTGTTTACTGGGGTATACCACACTTTTTTAAATAGAGATATTTGCGGCTGAACAGTGAGCGACACACTCAAACTGCTTTTTTTTTAGATACCAAAGGCCCAAAACTGGATAGTGTAGTGAGCTGACAGGCTCTGGCTGTTCTGTGATAATTGAGATAGAGCCTGTGACAGAAATGATTATGCAGGATGGTGTTGCCACCTTGTGGCCAGAGGTTGCACCTGCGCAGGGTATGATGACAGAGAAAAAGACTGAGTCTCCTGTGTCCCGCCCTAGAGAGTCACGTGACCAGAGTGATAAGCAGGAAAAAGCGCGCGGAGAGTCTGAGAGAGTCTGTGAAAAGAACCAGGACGGTGTGCAGGTCCTCGTGTGTGCCTTAGAGGATACTCTCAACGTGGCTGCTGTTATCTGACATCTTTTCCTTGGAGGTTTCCCCAGCTTCCGCACTGCTGAAGGATTCAGCTGTTACACTCCCCACTACTGGAGTGTGGACTACACAAGGGAATCCACAAGAGCTGCTATCCGGATCAGAGAGACTGTAAGCGGGACCTCTGGCGAGAGGCCGAAGTATTTCTTCCTTTCAGCGAAATTTGTTGTTCCTGTTTTTTTTTCTTCGGCTGGGACGCCTTCCTGCAAAGACAGACAGGCCTGCGACGGGGGACACATCCTTCTGGAGTAAAGGACTGGTAACGTGTGAGTAGGGACAGTGAGGGTCAGCTTATAAGTACATGTTATTGCTGTGAACATTTACGGTTGTCATTTATTGTGTTCTGCTATGTTAAAAATGTATACAAGTAAAGATACGGTTATCAAGATAGAGTCTGTGTGTGGGGATCTTGCTGGGCCAGATCATAGATACCAACGCGCGGCCTTGCCCGGGGTCACTTCATCTGTCGGCAGGATCTGTGACCAGCAAGATTCCCACCCAGGCCACGTGTACAGTCAGAAAGCCCCGCCGGTGTCTATTGTGAATCAGGTCAGGAAATTTGGCGGACGAAACTACCCTGTACCAGAGTGGGCGGAACAAGTCCGGATACTGGGGGAAATGTATAATATTGACCCTAAGACCTTGGCAGAAATGGCGGTACTGACGCTAGAAGGGGAGGCATGGACGACAGTCAGACTGGAGACGGTCAGGGGCCAGCGTACAGTGGATGATTTGGTGCGGGTGCTGGAGAACATCTATGGGCCGACCACATACCAGGGAACACTGCGACACATGTTCTTTAGACAGACGCAGCTTGAATGGGAGGATATTCCCCAAGATGCAAACGCCCTTCAGGTACTCCTTGAACAAGCCTGTGGAAAAGGGGAACAACTAGCTGGTATGGCTCCTCGTGACCTGGTACTGAGAGACCAATTTGTAATAGGACTGAGAGACCAGTATCTTAACCGCACGTTACAGGACTTGATCCAGATGATGCCGACTCTTACTTTTGCTGAAGTCAAACAGGAAGCCATAGAACGTTCAAGGGGACCCGTCATGGATGTGGGGATTCCAGGTGCTGCGTGCAGATCCATATCTGACATTAAAAATCCGAACAGTGACACGGAAGACCTGAAACAGATGGTAGCAGACTTACAGAAACAGGTATTACAGTTAACATTAGACCGACAGGGAGACCAGCGAAGACAGCCTAGTAGTCCCGTGGGACAGTGTTGGTCATGCGGTGATCCTCGCCATAGGGCAAATCGTTGTCCTCAACACTTCCCTCCGCAAAAACCTCCGTCGCACCAACGAACAAACCCTCAGTCACCCCAGCGAAGGGAATTTCGATCAGACCAGCGAATGGAACCCCAGCCATATCCACAAGCAGAGCTACCACGCTGGGCCTCACCACAATGGCCGCCGTTAAACTAGACACCCCTGCAGCTGAGGCTCGCGCAGCAGGGGAGGCCAAAGAGAGGGGTGTGGAAAAACAGAGCCGACGGCGGAGTGCTCTTGTCTCGAATAGCCCGACACTTGAAGTTGTCCTGGAAGGAATTGCCGTACAGGGACTGATGGACACCGGGTCACAAGTGACCACGATCTCTGAACAGTTTTACGAAAATTACCTCAAACCAAGAACTGCTTGTGACCCAGACACCGCCATTAAGATTATTGCGGCTAATAATCTACCCATTCCAGTGACCGGAGTTGCTTGGATGGACACAAAGGCCTGCGGACAGGACTTAGGGAAACGAGGGATCGTCATCGTCAAGGAAGGTTTCGGCTCCGAGACCCCAGTGATAGTTGGAATGAACATCTTGAAAGACCTAGATCTTATGCTGTTGACAAGAAAAGGACCCAAATGCTGGCAGAAAGTCACCAAACATAAGCCGACTCGTCTGGCGTTCCAGCACGTAATCCCGACCGTTGGACTTCAACAGATGGCAGAAGAACAACTACCCCTAGCCGCCATTACGGTGCCACGCCGTACCCGGATTACTTTGCCCGCTGAAAAAGAGACAGTCATTTCCTTACCCCTTAACACCCACCGACAACTTGAGGGGGTTGAAGTGTTGATCGAGCCGAGGACCCCAAGTGGGGGTAAGCTAAACCCACTAGTTGCTTGCACTCTAGCCGTTGTTAGGAACGGGAGAGTCCCTGTCAGACTAAACAACACCACAGACGTAGGCCTAGCCCTTGAAGCCGGCACTCAACTTGCCCGGGTATATGCTCTACCCACGAAAGTGAATCCCATTGGACCCTTAAAATTCACCCCGTCTACAGAAGGCGACTGTACGGTAACTGTCTCAGCCATAAACGCTCAAGTAGACAATGAAGACATTGGGCGAAAACTACGGGAAAAAGTACAGCTAGACATGTCCCAATACACCAAACAAGAAGTGTCTCAATTGGAGGAACTCCTGCGGGAACACCAAGACTCCTTTGCAAAGCATGACACAGACTTTGGGTGTACCACCAGTATCCAGCACGAGATACCCACGGGCGATACACCCCCCTATCCGCGAGAGGTACCGGCAGATACCACCTCAACAATATCAGGAAGTGAAAAGTCTATTAGAATCCATGCTACACACCGGAGTGGTACGTGAAAGCCAGAGCCCGTGGGCTGCACCCGTGGTGATAGTCAAAAAGAAAGATGGTTCCCTGAGATTTTGCGTGGACTACCGTAGGCTGAACGCTTGCACTATCCGGGACTCATATCCACTTCCTCGGATCGAAGAGTCACTGACCGCCCTGAAGAAGGCCAAATATTTTTCATCCCTAGACCTGGCTAGTGGATATTGGCAGGTTCCAATGAGTGAGAAGGACAGGGAAAAGACCGCCTTCATCCTTCCCATGGGCCTGTATGAGTTCGACCGGATGCCGTTCGGCTTGAATAACGCACCAGGGACCTTTCAGAGACTGATGGAACGCTGTCTGGGAGACTTCAACTTTGAGTTTACGCTGATATACCTTGACGACATCGTGGTATACTCCGCCACCTTTGAGGATCATCTTCACAAGCTTGGCCAAGTGTTCCAGCGCTTGAGGGGACACGGCTTGAAGTTGAAGCCCAGCAAGTGCCGTCTGTTCCAGCAGGAAATCGACTACTTGGGTCACCGGATCTCGGCCGAAGTTGTCCAGCCCTCTCCGGAGAAGATAGCAGATGTTCAAGAGTGGCCGCAGTCAACTACCGTCAAAGAAGTCCGGGCTTTTCTGGGGCTGGCAGGCTACTACCGTCGGTTTGTCAAGGACTTTGCTCGGCTTACTGAACCACTGCATGAGGTTCTCTGAGGGACGGCGAACAGTCCCAGAGGACAACGCATCAGTTGGGGGCCTGACCAAGAAAAATCCTTTCAGGCACTTAAGGCTGCTCTAACATCACCCCCTGTTCTGGCGTATGCAGATTACACATTACCGTTCCAGTTGCACACCGACGCCAGCCTTCAAGGTCTAGGGACGGTCCTCTCTCAAGTTCAAGATAATAAAGAACGCGTAATAGCCTATGCCAGTAGGTCTCTCCGTGACACTGAAAAGAATCCCGTCAACTACAGCTCCTTCTGCTTGGAACTCTTGGCTCTGACCTGGGCTATGACGGAGAAATTTGCCGGCTATCTGACAGGAGCAGAGGTGCTGGTCATGACGGACAACAATCCTCTTGCCCACCTAGAGAATGCCAAACTAGGGGCAACGGAACAGCGCTGGATGGCCAGGCTCTAGATTCCAGTACAAAATTAAATACAGAGCGGGGAACGAGAATCAGAATGCTGACAGCCTGTCTAGAGTGACATCATCCCCGCCAGTGGGGGACCGGGATGAAGAGTAGAAGGAAGATGAGATGCCTGACTTTGCCCGGCTCGCAAAGCAAATAGAAGATAGCCGCCAGTATGCGGTAGGAGGGATTGAAGCCGTAGTGGGATCTCCCCTGTCCCAGCAAGAATGGGCCAAGCTTCAAGATCGAGATCCCGAGCACGTCTTACTGAAACAGTATGTGAATAAACAAGAGAAACCGCCCTCCGAAGTGAGAGCCCGACTATCGACCGGAGCCTTGGCTCTGCTTACCCAATGGGATCGGCTGATCGTGAAAGATGGAGTCCTATATCGCAGGGCCCTTTTATCCCATATGCTGGAGGAGTGTTTGCAGATTGTCGTCCCGGTGCAGTTGGCCCATGAGATGGTGGGCGAAGCTCACAGGAGGAACGGCCACTTCGGCATAGACAAGACCCTCCGGTGGACCCAGCAGTTTTTGTCCGGGGCTCGGTAAGCTGGTTGAAAACATCTGTCAAAAATGCCGTACCTGTGAATTCCACAAGTCCGCGGAGCAGACTATTAAGACGTCGAGGCCTCTCGAGCTGTTGATAGTGGACTATCTGTTGATTGGAACGGCGAATAGTGGCTACCAGTACTGTCTGGTGATGGTGGACCACTTCACGAAATTCGCCGTCGCTGTTGCTACCAGGGATCAGACTGCCGAATCAGCTGCACAGGCCATCTGTCAGCAATTCGCTCGGGTCTACGGGTGTCCGGAGCGGCTACACTCTGATCAGGGGGCTTGTTTCAAAGGGCGAGTCATTGAAGAACTCCAACGGATGTATGGAGTCAAGAAGTCCAGGACCACCCCTTACCATCCACAAGGGAATGGCGCGTGTGAACGCTTTAACCGGACCCTCTTACAACTGATCCGGACACTGGCTGAAGACAAAAAGCCCGACTGGCCTCGATTCCTCCCAGAACTGCTGTGGGCCTATAAAAATCAAGTCCATTACGTCACCTGATACACCCCATACACCCTTCTCTTTGGCCGTCCAGGCAAAGACATCCATGAGTTGCAACTGTCTAGCTCCGAAGAAGATACCTGTGGTACCTATCCTTCCTGGCTACAAACACACCGCCAGAGAATGGAGACTGTCTACCGGCTAGTAGGCCGACAAATCCAGGATCAAGTGCACGCTGACCCACTTCCGGTACAAGAGGACTCACTGAATGTAGGTCAACTGGTCCTAGTTCGTATAAAGAAACCGCAAGGGAAACTCCGGCCCAAGTGGGAGACCGAAGTCTATCGAGTAATTGGACAGCCGTACCCCGGTGGCCCCGTCTATCGAGTGCAGGGCGAAGACAGCGGCAGCATCCGAACTTTGCACCGTAATATGTTGCGCCCCTGCCGTTCCCAGCCTGACTCCCCTACTGTGATACCTAGAGAGATGGATATCACTAATACTGTCGGAGACACTGACCCCGGGGATGTAGAGATTGAATGCATGCCTACCCCTGTCCGTCCGACTGACGCACTTGAACCGATTACCTCCTCTACTGACATGTTGACTGGGAAAGAGAATGGGGTGACTGATCGGAGAGCGGGGATCCAACCCGTTAGACGGACAACGAGGACCACTGCAGGGGTACCTCCAGGACAGTCCTATAGAGACCAATATGTGTGGCCCTCTTCCCAGCCGCCCACTGTCACATCCACAGCCATCGTCGCCCTGGAGCCGGTCGTTGACAGGGACTGCCAACCTTTGAGTGGGGGGGCGTGTAGTGAGCTGACAGGCTCTGGCTGTTCTGTGATAATTGAGATAGAGCCTGTGACAGAAATGATTACGTAGGATGGTGTTGCCACCTTGTGGCCAGAGGTTGCACCTGCGCAGGGTGTGATGACAGAGAAAAAGACTGAGTCTCCTGTGTCCCGCCCTAGAGAGTCACGTGACCAGAGTGAGAAGCAGGAAAAAGCGCGCGGAGAGTCTGAGAGAGTCTGTGAAAAGAACCAGGACGGTGTGCAGGTCCTCGTGTGTGCCTTAGAGGATACTCTCAACGTGGCTGCTGTTATCTGACATCTTTTCCTTGGAGGTTTCCCCAGCTTCCGCACTGCTGAAGGATTCAGCTGTTACACTCCCCACTACTGGAGTGTGGACTACACAAGGGAATCCACAAGAGCTGCTATCCGGATCAGAGAGACTGTTAGCGGGACCTCTGGCGAGAGGCCGAAGTATTCCTTCCTTTCAGCGAAATTTGTTGTTCCTGTTTTTTTTTCTTCGGCTGGGACGCCTTCCTGCAAAGACAGACAGGCCTGCGACGGGGGACACATCCTTCTGGAGTAAAGGACTGGTAACGTGTGAGTAGGGACAGTGAGGGTCAGCTTATAAGTACACGTTATTGCTGTGAACATTTACGGTTGTCATTTATTGTGTTCTGCTATGTTAAAAATGTATACAAGTAAAGATACGGTTATCAAGATAGAGTCTGTGTGTGGGGATCTTGCTGGGCCAGATCATAGATACCAACGCGCGGCCTTGCCCACGGTCACTTCAATAGTACAGCGATTTGACCCGTGAAACTGCGAAACCACACTGGGATGTCGGGCCTACACAAGACTATTTTCAACAGATATATTTTTGTGTCACAACAGTCAGGAGACACTACTGTTTTTCTTTACGGAAAAAACTACCAAAAGCTGAATAATAGAGATTTTTTACCATGGGATGGCAAAACCACAGTTATTGTTTACTCGGGTATACCACACTTTTTTAAATAGAGATATTTGCGGCTCAATAGTGAGCGACACACTCAAACTGCTTTTTTTTTAGATACCAAAGGCCCAAAACTGGATAGTACAGCGATTTGACCCATGGAGCTGTGAAACCACACTGGGATGTCGGGCCTACACAAGACTATTTTCAACAGATATATTTTTGTGTCACAACAGTCAGGAGACACTACTGTTTTTCTTTGCGGAAAATATACCAAAACCTGAATAATAGAGATTTTTTACCGTGGGATGGCAAAACCACAGTTTTTGTTTACTGGGGTATACCACACTTTTTTAAATAGAGATATTTGCGGCTGAACAGTGAGCGACACACTCAAACTGCTTTTTTTTAGATACCAAAGGCCCAAAACTGGATAGTACAGCGATTTGACCCATGGAACTGTGTCACCCTGGCCTGGATGCCATAAAATCTAATAAAGCTGTGTCTGAGAGCAAGGGGGAGGTTCTCTAGTCAGGGGAACATTAGCATGCAGTACCTCCTGTCTCAGGCCAATAGGGGGAGCAGGCTGCCCCTATAAAAGCTGGTGCTGGGGGCAGGGTTAGAGAGAACCTGATGACCTGTCTCAGGACTGAGACGTGTCCCAGAGCAGTGCAGGGACAGAAAGTTGTATTGCACCTAAGAGGAAGTGTGGCAGGAGGAGAGCCACAAGCCAGAGACAAGAGGCGAAGTGAGCCTGTCTTGGCAGATAAAGGACTTAATTTACCAGACTTTGGTGTCTGAGGCTGGGAGGATTCCACATTCTCCAGCAGATAACCAGTCCGCAGGGGACTGTATATTCCTTGGCCAAAGGAGCCTGAAGGCCCTGCCACAACAGAAGGGACCAGAAAAGCCGTACCAGGCTGGGAGCAGAAAGGAACCCAAGTTGCAGGCCATACAGGCGAGAATACACGGAGAGCTCGGAAACGTGGGCTGTTACCCTATAAGGAGGAGATAGCCAGAAGGAGCGCAGAAAGAACTGTAGGCCTACACCCTCACCCTGACCAGGGCCAATTTCCCCATTGCTCTCAGACATCCAGGTCCCCTCCTAGCCGGGACTGTTTGTGGGTCAGTTTACCTGTTCTAGTAAAGACCCTGGACTGCAACCTGTTGTCTGTGTGCTCCTTGCTCCTCCAGCACTATCAGCACTGGGACTCTCACTACCATCACTCCCACCATCCACTACACTGCCCTGGGGCCGCACTCTTCCCGTGGGGAGTCACACCATCACAGCTGCATACATCATCAGCCCCAGCGGTCTGCCTTGCAGCGGTGGTTCCTAATGACCGCAAATCCACGGGTGGCGTAGTCGGACATTATCAATAGTGCATAGCAGACTACCATTGGTCTGACCACCCTGAGCCACGGAACCGGGTTTCCACTACTACCCCCATTGTTCCCTACTGCCCGGATCCGAGTGCCCCACTGCCCAGGGGGCGAGTCAGAACTGCGAAACCACACTGGGATGTCGGGCCTACACAAGACTATTTTCAACAGATATATTTTTGTGTCACAACAGTCAGGAGACACTACTGTTTTTCTTTACGGAAAAAACTACCAAAAGCTGAATAATAGAGATTTTTTACCGTGGGATGACAAAACCACAGTTATTGTTTACTGGGGTATACCACACTTTTTTAAATAGAGATATTTGCGGCTGAACAGTGAGCGACACACTCAAACTGCTTTTTTTTTAGATACCAAAGACCCAAAACTGGATAGTACAGCGATTTGACCCATGGAACTGCGAAACCACACTGGGATGTCGGGCCTACACAAGACTATCTTCAACAGATATATTTTTGTGTCACAACAGTCAGGAGACACTACTGTTTTTCTTTACGGAAAAAGCTACCAAAAGCTGAATAATAGATATTTTTTACCGTGGGATGGCAAAACCACAGTTATTGTTTACTCGGGTATACCACACTTTTTTAAATAGAGATATTTGCGGCTGAACAGTCAGCGACACACTCAAAATGCTTTTTTTTTTAGATACCAAAGGCCCAAAACTGGATAATACAGCGATTTGACCCATGGAACTGCGAAACCACACTGGGATGTCGGGCCTACACAAGACTATTTTCAACAGGTATATTTTTGTGTCACAACAGTCAGGAGACACTACTGTTTTTCTTTACGGAAAATATACCAAAACCTGAATAATAGAGATTTTTTACCGTGGGATGGCAAAACCACAGTTATTGTTTACTGGGGTATACCAGACTTTTTTAAATATATAGATTTGCGTCTGAACAGTGAGCTACACACTCAAACTGTTTTTTTTTTTAGATACAAATGGCCCAAAATGGATAATACAGAGGTTTGAACCGTGGAAGTGCAAAACAACACTTCTGTTTCTCTAGCCTACACCAGACTATTTTCAACAGTTATATTTGTGTCTGAAAAATCAGAGACACGCTTTTTTTTTGGGGGAGGGGGGACACACCAAAAGGTTAATTAGACGGGTATTTGTACAGTGTGAAGGAGGAAAAAAAAAGGAGGATTTAGATGAAAAAAAAAGGATTTTTCCTGGCCCCCGACACCTGGTGCTAAGTCCAGCAATTTCAGCAACAGGAGCACACAGGACTGTAATGCAGCGTTTGCTGGTATAACCACTGTGTCTCCTATACAGCCTGCCTGCCTGGTATCTGGGATGGATATTAGTCCTGAAAAGGACTGTTTGTTTGTTCTGGCAGCCTTTTCAGACCCTAAACTAACTACTTCGCAGTTTATATCTCTCCTTAAATCAGCAGCGCTGTCCCTACACTGTCTAATCCGGAGCGACTGTGTCCAAGATGGCGGCGCCCGGTTTTAAATACTCGAGGTGACGCTGTGCGGCCAGCCAATCACTGTAATGCCCACAACCAACATGGCTGCAGCATTACAGTGACTGGCTGGCAATCCCTGCATGTTCATTGGCTCTGTAAAGAGCGCCAAACATGCAGGGCGGAGACCCGAGCTCCCGCCCGAGTAACCCGGAAATGCTCGGTGCTCGCCGAACATCCCGAGTAGCGTGATGCTCGGGCGAGTACCGAGCAGTGTCGAGCATGTTCTCTCAACACTACTCAGAACCAATCCTGTTAAGCATTCACCTCCTGGACCCTATTCTGGTATGCATGGCCTCTTCAGACCCAATACTGATATGCATGGCCCCCTCAGACCCAATACTGATATACATTCACCTAACAGACCCAATCCTGGTATACATGGCTCCCTCAGACCAAATTCTGGCATGCACTCCCCTCAGAACCAATCCAGGCATGCATGACCCCCTCAGATCCATTCCTAGTATGCATTGCTCCCTTAGACCCAATTATGGCATGCATTTCCCCCTCAGACCCAATTGTGGCAAGCATGCCCCCCTCAGACCCAATTCAGGCATGTATGGCCCCCTCAGACCCAATACTGGTATGCATGGCTCCCGCAGACCCAATCATGGCATGCATGGCCCCTTCAGTACCAATCCTGGTATGCAAGACCGTCTCAGACCCAATTCTGGCATGCATGGCCCCCTCAGACAAAATCCTATCATGCATGACCTCCTCAGATCCAATCCTGGTATGCATGGACCTCTCAAACAATCCTGGCATGCATGGCCCCCCCGAACCCTTTCCTGGTATGCATGGCCCCCTCAGACCTAATCCTGGCATGCATGGCCCCCTCAGACCTAATCCTGGCATGAAAGGCCCCCCCATACCCACTCCTGGCAGGCATGCCCCCCTCAGACCTAATTCTGGTATGCATAGCCCCCTTACATCCAATCCTAATATGCAAATGCTTTACTCACAGTTCTCATCCAGGTCACTTGTGCGCAGGTAGGACCGCCCGAGCCGTGCTGCGTCCACCAGGCAAGGTGCTCGGTCAACCCCCAGGTAATTCCGGAGTGTGGCCCAGGACTCCCTTCTATTCCTTTCTCTGGCCGTGCCCCACCAGTGACACTACTTTTGTCCAGCTGCCTCGGGCCTTCTCTTGGGAGGGCTTCGTGCTCACTGCCCTGACCCTATGTGGTATGCCTTTCTAGTAGGTGTAGTGAGGGGTCGCACCAAGATATGATCGCGACCGCTGGTCCTTGGCTGAGGATTAGTCGCCTCGACCAACTTGGGATCCGGTACCCTGTTCTGCCAACCCGTCACCCGCAATCTCCTGGGCCTTTGGGGTTCCTTCTGCCTTCGTGTCTCTGGGCCTCTCTTGGTGTTCTGTTCCTTTCCTTCTTTCCTTTCTGTTCCTTTTCCTTCTCCTCTGGCTCTGGCCTTCACTCTAGGCCTGCCTCGTGGAGCTGGGCCCTGGCTGAGCCACAGCTCTCTGTCAGCCCTTTCTGGCTGAACTCCTTCTCTCAATCCTCTCTTCTGACTGTCTGACTCCTAAGATGGTGCCCACCTTATATACCTCCCTCTCTGTGTATGAGCCCAGGTGACTTGCAACCAATAGGCTCCTACCTATGCCCAGAGACCCAACCCCTATCTGCTCCTACATCACTGGGTGTGCTTCCCCCTCCCCATTCCAGCCAGGGACAGATGCTGTCGTGCCTGCACTTTGGTCTCGTGGGAGCACCGTTGAGCTGTCCCCCGGAAATGGGGTGTGTGTGATGCATGCAGCCTACCGAGCCCTGTTCCACACTCCCTCCTTACCCGGGAGTGGAATACCACACCTCTGGGTGAGGTGCAATACCCCTGTAGCGGCCAAACCCTCGGGGCGCTACACCAGCTCTCACCTTTAATAAGCTATTCCGAGGGTGAGAGCTGGCTACAGAAATTCATAGAAGTCCCGATAGCAGCTCTCACATTTAATAAGCTATTCTGAGGGTGAGAGCTGGCTACAGAAATTCATAGTAGTCCCAGTAGCCAGCTCTCACCTTTAATAAGCTATTCCGAGGGTGAGAGCTGGCTACAGAAATTCATAGTAGTCCCAGTAGCCAGCTCTCACTTTTAATAAGCTATTCCGAGGGTGAGAGCTGGCTACAGAAATTCATAGAAGTCCCAGTAGCCAGATCTCACCTTTACTAAGCTATTCTGAGGGTGAGAGCTGGCTACAGAAATTCATAGAAGTCCCAGTAGCCAGCTCCCAACTTTAATAAGCTATTCCGAGGGTGAGAGCTGGCTGCAGAAATTCATAGTAGTCCCAGTAGCCAGCTCTCACCTTTAATAAGCTATTCCGAGGGTGAGAGCTGGCTACAGAAATTCATAGAAATCCCGGTAGCCAGATCTCACCTATAATAAGCTATTCCGAGGGTGAGAGCTGGCTACAGAAATTCATAGAAGTCCAATAGCCAGCTCTCACCTTTATTAAGGTATTCTGAGGGTGAGAGCTGGCTACAGAAATTCATAGAAATCCCAGTAGCAAGATCTCACCTTTAATAAGCTATTTCGAGGCTGAGAGCTGGCTACAGAAATTCATAGAAATCCCAGTAGCCGGCTCTCACCTTTAATAAGCTATTCCGAGGGTAAGAGCTGGCTACAGAAATTCATAGAAGTCCAAGTAGCCAGCTCTCACCTTTACTAAGCTATTCCAAGGGTGAGAGCTGACTACAGAAATTCATAGAAATCCCAGTAGCCAGATCTAACCTTTACTAAGCTATTCCGAGGGTGAGAGCTGGCTACAGAAATTCATAGAAGTCCCAGTAGCCAGCTCTCACCTTTAATAAGCTATTCCGAGGGTGAGAGCTGGCTACCGAAATTCATATTAGTCCCAGTAGCCAGCTCTCACCTTTAATAAGCTATTCCGAGGGTGAGAGCTGGCTACAGAAATTCATAGTAGTCCCAGTAGCCGGCCCTCACCTTTAATAAGCTATTCAGAGGGTGAGAGCTGGCTACAGAAATTCATAGAAGTCCCAGTAGCCAGCTCTCACCTTTAATAAGCTATTTCGAGAGTGAGAGCTGGCTACAGAAATTCATCGAAGTCCCAGTAGCCTGCTCTCACCTTTAATAAGCTATTCCGAGGGTGAGAGCTGGCTACAGAAATTCATAGAAATCCCAGTAGCCAGCTCTCACCTTTAATAAGCTATTCCGAGGGTGAGAGCTGGCTACAGAAATTCATAGAAGTCTCGATAGCCAGTTCTCACCTTTACTAAGCTATTCCGAGGGTGAGAGCTGGCTACAGAAATTCATAGAAGTCCCAGTAGCCGGCTCTCACCTTTAATAAGCTTTTTCGAGAGTGAGAGCTGGCTACAGAAATTCATAGAAGTCCAATAGCCAGCTCTCACCTTTATTAAGGTATTCTGAGGGTGAGAGCTGGCTACAGAAATTCATAGAAATCCCAGTAGCAAGATCTCACCTTTAATAAGCTATTTCGAGGCTGAGAGCTGGCTACAGAAATTCATAGAAATCCCAGTAGCCGGCTCTCACCTTTAATAAGCTATTCCGAGGGTAAGAGCTGGCTACAGAAATTCATAGAAGTCCAAGTAGCCAGCTCTCACCTTTACTAAGCTATTCCAAGGGTGAGAGCTGACTACAGAAATTCATAGAAATCCCAGTAGCCAGATCTAACCTTTACTAAGCTATTCCGAGGGTGAGAGCTGGCTACAGAAATTCATAGAAGTCCCAGTAGCCAGCTCTCACCTTTAATAAGCTATTCCGAGGGTGAGAGCTGGCTACCGAAATTCATATTAGTCCCAGTAGCCAGCTCTCACCTTTAATAAGCTATTCCGAGGGTGAGAGCTGGCTACAGAAATTCATAGTAGTCCCAGTAGCCGGCCCTCACCTTTAATAAGCTATTCAGAGGGTGAGAGCTGGCTACAGAAATTCATAGAAGTCCCAGTAGCCAGCTCTCACCTTTAATAAGCTATTTCGAGAGTGAGAGCTGGCTACAGAAATTCATCGAAGTCCCAGTAGCCTGCTCTCACCTTTAATAAGCTATTCCGAGGGTGAGAGCTGGCTACAGAAATTCATAGAAATCCCAGTAGCCAGCTCTCACCTTTAATAAGCTATTCCGAGGGTGAGAGCTGGCTACAGAAATTCATAGAAGTCTCGATAGCCAGTTCTCACCTTTACTAAGCTATTCCGAGGGTGAGAGCTGGCTACAGAAATTCATAGAAGTCCCAGTAGCCGGCTCTCACCTTTAATAAGCTTTTTCGAGAGTGAGAGCTGGCTACAGAAATTCATAGAAGTCCCGGTAGCCAGCTCTCTGACAAGCCCAGTGGATGGGGGATGACTCGGTTACCCGGGCCTTTAGCCTTAAGGAGGTCGCGGTGGTCGGCTCCTGGGCCCGTACTCTGGGGTCTTGTGTCACCCTGGCCTGGATGCCACAAGTGTAATTAAAGCTGTGTCTGAGAGCAAGGGGGAGGTTCTCTAGTCAGGGGAACATTAGCATGCAGTACCTCCTGTCTCAGGCCAGTAGGGGGAGCAGGCTGCCCCTATAAAAGCTGGTGCTGGGGGCAGGGTTAGGGAGAACTTGAAGGCCTGTCTCAGGACTGAGACTTGTCGCAGAGCAGAGCAGGGACAGAAAGTTGTATTGCACCTAAGAGGAAGTGTGGCAGGAGGAGAGCCACAAGCCAGAGACAAGAGGCGAAGAGAGCCTGTCTTGGCAGAAAGAGGACTTAATTTACCAGACTTTGGTGTCTGAGGCTGGAAGGATTCCACATCCTCCAGCAGATAACCAGTCTGCAAGGGACTGCATATTCCTTGGCCTAAGAAGCCTGGAGGCCCTGCCACAACCGAAGGGACCAGCAAAGCCGTACAAGGCTGGGAGCAGAAAGGAACCCACGTCACAGGCCATACAGGCGAGAATACACGGAAAGCTCGGAAACGTGGGCTGTCACCCTATAACGAGGAGATAGCCAGAAGGAGCACAGAAAGCACGGTAGGCCTACACCCTCACCCTGACCAGGGCCAATTTCCCCGTTGCTCTCAGACATCCAGGTCCCCTCCTAGCTGGGACTGTTTGTGGGTCAATTTACCTGTTCTAGTAAAGACCCTGGACTGCAACCTGTTGTCTGCATGCTCCTTGCTCCTCCAGCACTATCAGCACTGGGACTCTCACTACCATCACTCCCAACATCCACTACAATGCCTTGGGGCCGCACTCTTCCCGTGGGGAGTCACACCATCCCAGCTGCATACATCATCAGCCCCAGCGGTCTGCCTTGCAGCGGCGGTTCCTAATGACCGCAAATCCACGGGTGGCGTAGTCGGACATAAACATCAGCACATAACGGACTACCACTGGCCTGACCACCCTGAGCCACGGAACCGGGTTGCCACTACTACTCCCATCGTTCCCCTACTGCCCGGATCCGAGTGCCCCACGGCCCAGGGGGCGAGTCAGCTTTGGCGTAGTCGGCAGGATTGCAACCAACCCGCCACAAACGGGTATTGCGTGCCTGAAAGAGACTTTGCACTTACCTGAAAAGAGGTTTCCCGCCGTCCGGAGCCGTTTCCCGCCATTTCCAGCCGTCTCCCGCCATCTTCCATCGGTTCCCGCCATCTTCAGCCGTTTTCCCGCCATCAGACGCCATCTTCAGGACGCCGCGCGGGAAGAAGAGGTGCGTGGACGTCCAAAGCGCGCGAGACCCGAAGCTCCGCCCCACGCACTGACGCTGCGCAAGTTCCTGGAAGGGAGAGAGAGCGACGCTGACGTCATCAGGACGCGACGCAAGGTCCTCGTCCAGAGCAGCAGCAGCGGAGCCACGGCCTACAGAAGAGGATCGTCGGAAGGTAGGCCACGCTTAACTAGGGGGGAGGAAGATGTCGGATACAGAGGGGCCCACTACCACCAACGCAGCTGCAGCAGCGGTGATGCCCTTTTCCCTGCCCTACATCCCTGGAGCGGCCTGGCTGCCCAAGTACTCAGGGGAGCCCCATGCCCTAACTGACTTTAAGGAAAGGCTGTACAGTTTGTTCCAGGTTTACCCCCTGACAGAGGAACAGAAGGTCAGCACATTGACCGGGCAGTTAACTGGCGCAGCCCAGAGGGAGGTAAAATCATGGCCCACTGAGGAGAAAAGGACTGTAAAGGGTATTCTGGCCCGGCTGCGGGGTACCTTTGACACACGTACCTCCGCTGAGATTAAAATGAGGTTCTATGGATGTAAGCAGCGGGCACAGGACAGCATCAGAGACTATGCCCTAAATCTGCAGGAAGCCTTGAGGGCTATTCAACAAACTGACCCTGGCAGTGTGCAGGAAACGGATAAGCTGCTAACAGAACAATTCATAGAAGGTCTGCTGTCTAGCGCCCACAGGGCCCAACTGCGCCTCATGTTCTTTCAGAACCCCGACCTGACCTTTGGCCAATTTAAGGACAGGGCCATAAGGGTGCTCCGTGAATCTTTAACCAGTGGCGCTATAAACCCCCGGCGCCCGGCTCTCACCTACCCCCGGGAGGCGGCACCCTCCTCTATGGACCCCGTGGGGGCTGATGCACAGGCCCTGAACCAAGTCCCGTCGAAAGACCTGCACCACCAAGTCCAGGAGCTGACCAGGAGCGTCGCGGCATTGACCAGGACCGTCCAGGCGTTGCAAGTGGACTCGTCAAGACCCATCGAGCTGGCTTCAAGTCCGGAGGATGTCCCATGGCGTCGACAGAGGAGGATCCCGTCGTTCCGAGGGAGGCCCACAGACCTCTACGCAGAGGATGGACAGCCCATTTGCCGTCGATGCAACCAGCAAGGACACATTTCCAGGTACTGTAATTTAAACGGGTCCAACCTGGGGCAGAGGGCCAACCCCCAGGCATAAGATCACCAGGCCCTTACAATTGGCGTAAAAAGTACGTTGGGGGGCGCCCGGTTTTACCTGTGGTGCTGGACGGTATCCCCATGAGCGCCTAGCTGGATACTGGGTCACAAGTAACCACTATCCCTTATGTACTTTTTAAGCAGTATTGGACTGATGCTGATATCACACGGTATCCAGACAGTAACTTGAGCATCATCGCCAGTAATGGCTTACCCGTGCCGCAGATGGGGTTCAAGGAGATGACCATTAAAATTGGTAAACTACCGGCACAGGGAGTAATTATTGTGGACATTGACTGACGTGAAAGTCACCCTAAAATAACTGTGGGTACTAACGTAATTGAAAATTGTCTTTCAGAGGTAATTGTAATTCTACAACAGGTGGCGGTGAATGCTAGTTCCAGCCAACAGAGAGTCCTCAACAAGGAGATAAAAGCCCTGGTGAGACGGCAGCAGGTAGAACTGTCTGGTGGTGAGATCGGTAGCGTAAGACTGAGTGACCCATTCCCCATTTCCATGCCTCCCAAAAGTGAAATGATGATCTGGTGTCGGACTGCAATCGGGTTGAGAGGTAGTGACTACCAAGCCATGGTAGAACCCGTGTACTCAGACAGCAGGCCCACCATTTTGACCACCCGGGGGTGGTTGATGTCCGTCATGGGAGGGTGCCCATCCGCATCCTCAACATTGGGGAGAGGGAAGTACACTTACCCAGGTACGCTACACTCGCCAAACTGTTTGTTGTCGAACACAAAGCTATCAGGGCCGTGGAACCCTTGCCTCCATCTCCACAGGCGGAGGGTAATGGCTCCCAGAAACAAAAGGAGGACTGGTGCCAGAAACTCCATGTGGGCGCTGACTCCACTCCCCTTCACCAAAAGCAAGGAGTCTACCAGGCGGTACAGGAGTACGAGAGAGTCTTTAGTAAGCACCCGCTAGACTTCGGCAGAGTAAAAGGGATAGAACACCACATCCCCACAGGGAGCCACCCACCAATAAAAGAGAGGCACAGACCTGTACCCCCTGCACATTATCAGAACGCAAACGGCATGCTAAGAGAGATGAGAGAAGCTGGGGTCATTAGAGACAGCTGTAGCCCCTGGGCAGCCCCCTTGGTTCTGGTCAAAAAGAAAGACGGCACCATGAGAATGTGCGTAGACTATAGACAAATCAACCGTATCACCCACAAAGACGCATACCCGCTGCCTAGAATAGAGGAGTCTTTAGCCGCACTAAAATCAGCTAACTTCTTTTCTACTTTGGACCTTACTAGCGGGTACTGGCAGGTTTTTGTGGCTGAGGCTGACAAGGAGAAGACCGCCTTCACCACCCCGATGGGACTGAGTGAGTTCAACTGTATGCCCTCCGGGCTCTGCAATGCACCAGGGACCTTCCAGCGGCTGATGGAATGCTGTCTAGGGCACCGAAACTTCGAGACAGTCCTCCTTTACCTGGACGATGTGATCGTCTATTCGAAAACCTACGAGGACCATCTAAAGCACCTGGCCGAGGTGTTCGAAGCCCTGGCAGGCTATGGCCTGAAGGTGAAACCATCGAAGTGTCACCTGCTGAAACCAAAGGTCCAGTAACTAGGGCACGTGGTAAGTGCGGAAGGAGCAGCCCCCGACCCTGACAAGTCACGGCAATCAAGAGCTGGCCAAGCCCCTCGAACATCAAAGAGATGAGACAGTTTCTCGGGTTGGTAGGCTACTACCGAAGGTTCATCCCCGGGTTCACTAAGATGGCAGCTCCTATGCAGGACCTCCTGATCAGACAGTCTAAGTCCAGAAGTCAAAAGCCACCCTTCAAGTGGGATAAACCGGAAGAGGAGTCCTTCCGCCAGTTGAAGATGGCCCTCACGGGGGATGAGATCCTGGCCTACCCTGATTATGGTCAGCCTTTCATTCTCCACACAGACGCCAGTAATGTGGGACTGGGAGCCGTACTGTTCCCAAAACCAACAGGGCAGAGAAAGGGTGATCGCGTACGCCAGCCGGAAGCTGAGGCCCACCGAGAGGAACCCGGAGAATTACAGCTCCTTCAAGCTAGAATTCTTGGCGGTGGTGTGGGCCGTGACGGAACGCTTCAAGCATTACCTGGCCTCCGCAAAGTTCACCGTGTACACGGACAACAACCCGTTGACACACCTGGACAATGCAAGACTGGGTGCCCTAGAACAGCGGTGGATGGCCCGTCTCTCCAACTATGACTTCGTGATCAAGTTCCGGGCCGGCAAAACCAATGCCAACGCTGAAGCTCTATCAAGGATGCCTCACTTACCCGACGGAGGCGAAGACCCAGAAGAGCTGGAGGAGGTAGAACTCCCCGCATTTCACCGGTATGGAGCCGCTCAACACTCCCACCGCGTGAAGGAGGAGGATCTAACAACCGTGATGATCAATCCCCTACCTCACCACAGCTGGGCCGAGACCGAAGATAGTGACCCTGCCATCCGCCTGGTGAAAGATCTGCTGACCCAGGAAGACGTTTGGTCTGAGGGGGCCATGTATGCCAGTATTTTGTCTGAGAAGGCCGTGAATACCAGGATTAGGTCTGACGGGGCCATGCATACCAGTATTGAGGGTGTGGGAGCCATACATGCCAGGATTGGGCCTGAGAGGCCCATGCATACCAGGACTGGATTTGAGGAGGCGATGCCTGCCAGGATTGCGTCTGAGGGGGCCATGTATGTCAGGATTGGGTCTGAGGGAGGCGTGCATACCAAGATTGGTATTGAGGGGGACGTGCATACCAGGATTGGTTCTGAGGGGTCAATGCATGCCAAGATTGGGTCTGAGGGGGCCAAGCATGCCAGGGTTGGATCAGACGGGGCCATGAATGCCAGATCTGGGTCTGAGGGGGCCATGCATGCCATGATTGGTCTGATTGGCCATGCATGCCAGGATTGCGTCTGAGAAGGAAGTGCATGCCAGAATTGGGTCTGAGGGAGCCATGCATATCAGGAATGGATCTGGGGGGGCTATACATGACAGGATTGCCTCTGAGGGGGCCATACATAACAGGATTGGGTCTGAGGGGGCCATGCATTCCAAGATTGGGTATGAAGGGTCCATGCACACCAAAAATGGGTCTGAGAGGGCCATGTATGCCAGGATAGGGTCTGAGGGGGGCATGTATGCCAGGATTAGGTCTGAGGGGGGCATGCATACCAGGAATGGGTCTGGAGATGCCATGCATGCCAGAATCGGGTCTAAGGGGTTCATGCATGCCAGTATTGAGTCTGTGGGGCCATGCATGCCAGGATTGGGTTTGAGACGGTCATGCATACCACGATTGGTACTGAAGGGGCCATGCATGCCAGGATTGGGTCTGAGGGAGCCATGCATACCAGGATTGGATCTGAGAGGTCCATGCATGTCAGAATTAGGTCTGAAGGGGCCATGCATGCCAGAATTGGGTATGAGGGGGAAGTGCATGCCATAATTGGCTCTGAGGGAGCCATGCATACTAGGAATGGATCTGAGGGGGTCATGCATTCCAGGATTGGGTCTACATGGGCAATGCATGCCAGGATTGGTTCTGCGGGGGTCTTGCATGCAAGGATTAGGTCTGAGGGGTCAATGCATGCCAGGATTTGGTCTGAGGGGGCCATGTATGCCAGGATTTTGTCTGAGAAGGCAGTGAAGACCAGGATTGGGTCTGACGGGGCCATGCATACCAGTATTGAGTCTGTGGTGGTCATGCATGCCAGGATTGGGCTTGAGAGGACCATGCATACCAGGATTGGATCTGAGGAGGCCATGCATGCCAGGATTGCGTCTGAGGGGGCCATGCATGCCAGTATTGAGTCTGAGAGGGACATGCATGTCAGGATTGGGTCTGAGGGGGCCTTGCATACCAGGAATAGGTCTTTGGGCCATGCTTGCCAGGATTAGGTCTGAGGGGGCCATGCATGTCAAAATTGTGTCTAAGGAGGTTATGCATGCCAGGATTGGATCTGAGGGGGCCATGCATGTCAGGATTCGGACTGAGGGTGCCATTCATACCAGAATTCGGTCCGGGATTTGCATGAATACCAGTATTGGGTCTGAGGGGGGCGAGCATACCAGGATTGGTTCTGAGGGGGACGTGCATAACAGGATTGGTTCTGAGGGGTCAATGCATGCCATGATTGGGTCTGAGGGGGCCATGCATGCCAGGATTGGATCAGAGGGGGCCATGAATTCCAGAATTGGGTCTGAGGGGGCCATGCATGCCATGATTGGTCTGATTGGCCATGCATGCCAGGATTGGGTCTGAGAAGGAAGTGCATGCCAGAATTGGGTCTGAGGGAGCCATGCATACCAGGAATGGATCTGGGGGGGCCATACATGACAGGACTGGCTCTGAGGGGGCCATATATAACAGTATTGGGTCTGAGGGGGCCATGTATTCCTAGATTGGATTTTTGGGGGTCATGCTTGCCCGTATTGACTCTGAGGGGGTGATGCATGCCAGAATTTGGTCTGAATGGGCCATGCATATCAGGAATGGGTCAGGGGGGCCATGTATGTCAGGATAGGGTCTTATTGGGTCAAGCATGCCAGTATTGAGTCTGTGGGGGCCATGCATGCCAGTATTGGGTCTGAGAGAACCATGATTGTCAGGATTGGGTCTGAGGGGGCCATGGATACCAGGATTGGGTCTGAGTGGGCCACGGATACCAGGATTGGGTCTGAGTGGGCCATGCATACCAGGATTGGGTCTGTTAGGTGAATGTATAACAGTATTGGGTCTGAAGGGGCCATACATACCAGGATTGGGTCCAGGAGGTGCATGCTTATCAGTATTGGGTCTGAGGGCTCCATGCATACCAGGATTGGGTCTGAGAGGGCCATGGTTGCCAGTATTGGGTCTCAGGGTGCCATGCATGTCAGGATTGGGTCTGAGGGGGGCCATGCATGCCAGGATTGGACCTAAGGGGGCCATACATGCCAGGATTTGGTCTTAAGGTGCCATGCATACCAGGATTGGATCCGGGAGGTGCTTGCATGCCAGTGTTGAGTATGAGGGGGTCATGCATTCCAAGATTGGTTCTGGGAGGTCCATGCAAGCCAGGATTGCGTCCGAGGGAGCCAAAGATGCCAGGATTGGGTCTTAGGGGCCATGCATGCCAGAATTGAATCTGAGACGGCCATGCATACCAGGATTGGTACTGAGCTGGCCATGCATGCCAGGATTGGGTCTGAGGGAGCCAAGCATACCAGGAATGGATCTGATGGGGTTATGCATGCTAGGATTGGGTCTGAGGGGGCCATATATAACAGGATTGGTTCTGAGGGGGCCATGCATTCCAGGATTGGGTGTCAGGTGGCCATGCATTCCAGCATTGGGTATGAGGGGGCCATGCATGCCAGGATTGGGTTTGAGTGGAGTGCATGCCAGAATTTGGTCTGAGGGAGCCATGCATACCAGGATTGGGTCTGTTAGGTGAATGTATATCAGTATTAGGTCTGAGGGGGCCATGCATATCAGGATTGGGTCTGAAGGGGCCATGCATACCGGGATTGGGTCCAGGAGGTGCATGCTTACCAGTATTGGTTTTAAGGGGTCCATGCATACCAGGATTGGGTCTGTGAGGGCCATGGTTGCCAGTATTGGGTCTGAGGGGGCCATGCATGCCAGGATTGGATCAGAGGGGGCCATGAATGCCAGACTTGGGTCTAAGGGGGCCATGCATGCCATGATTGGTCTGATTGGCCATGCATGCCAGAATTGGGTCTGAGTGAAGTGCATGCCAGAATTTGGTCTGAGGGAGCCATGCATACCAGGATTGGGTCTGTTAGGTGAATGTATATCAGTATTGGGTCTGAGGGGGCCATGCATACCAGGATTGTGTCTGAAGGGTCCATGCGTACCGGGATTGGGTCCAGGAGGTGCATGCTTACCAGTATTGGTTGTGAGGGGTCCATGCATAATAGGATTGGGTCTGAGAGGGCCATGGTTGCCAGTATTGAGTCTTAGGGGCCATGCATGCCAGAATTGGGTAAAAGGGGGCCATGCATGCCAAGATTTTGTCTGAGGGGGCCATGCATGCCAGAATTGGGTCTGAGACGGTCTTGCATACCAGGATTGGTACTGAAGGGGCCATGCATGCCATGATTGGGTCTGAGGGAGCCAAGCATACCAGTATTGGGTCTGAGGGGGCCATGCATGCCTGAACTGGGTCTGAGGGGGGCATGCATGCCACAATTGGGTCTGAGGGGGAAGTGCATGCCATAATTGGGTCTGAGGGAGCCATGCATACTAGGAATGGATCTGAGGGGGTCATGCATGCCTGGATTGGGTCTGAGGGGGCCATACATAAAAGGATTTTGTCTGAGGGGGCCATGCATTCCGGTATTAAGTCTACAGGGCAATGCATGCGAGGATTGGTTCTGCAGGGGTCTTGCATGCAAGAATTAGGTCTGAGGGGGCTATGCATGCCAGGATTTGGTCTAAGGGGACCATATATGCCAGGAATTTGTCTGAGAAGCCCGTGAAAACCAGGATTGGGTCTGAGGGGGTCATGCATACCAGTATTAAGTCTGTTGGGGCAATGCATGCCAGGATTAGGCCTGAGAGGCATATGCATGCCAGGATTGGATCTGAGGGGCAATGCTTGCCAATATTGGATTTGAAGGGGCCATGCATACCAGGAATAGGTCTGGGGGGGGGGCCATGCATGCCAGGATAGGGTCTGAGGGGGCCATGCATGACAGGATTAGGTCTGAGGGGGCTATGCAAGCCAGGATTGGGTCTGAGAGGCCCATGCATACCAGGAATGGGTCTGGAGGGGCCATGAATGACAGAATAGGGCCTGGTGGAGGCATGAATGCCAGTATTGAGTCTGTGGGGGCCATGCATGCCAGGATTGGGTTTGAGACGGTCATGCATACCACGATTGGTTCTGAAGGGGCCATGCATGCGAGGATTGCGTCAGAGGGAAATATGCATACCAGGATTGGATCTGAGGGGGCCATGCATGCCTGAATTGGGTCTGAGGGGGCCATGCATGCCAGAATTGGGTCTGAGGGAGCCATGCATACTAAGAATGGATCTGAGGGGGTCATGCATGTCTGGATTAGCTCTGAGGGGGCCATAGATAACAGGATTGGGTCTAAGGGGGCCATGCATTCCAGGATTGGTTCTGCGGGGGCCATGCTTGCCAGGATTGGGTCTGAGGTGGCCATGCATGCTAGGATTGGATCTGAGGGGGCCGTGCATGCCAGGATTCGGTCTGAGGGTGCCATTCATACCAGAATTGGGTCCGGGAGGTGCTTGAATACCAGTATTGGTCCTGCGGGGGGCATGCATACCAGGATTGATTCTGAGGGGGACGTGCATACCAGGTTTGGTTCTGAGGGGTCCATGCATGCCAATATTGAGTCTGTGGGGGCCATGCATGCCAGGATTGGTCCTGAGAGGCCATGCATACCAGGATTGGATCTGAGGGGGCCATGCATGTCATTATTGGGTCTGAGAGGGACAGGATTGTCAGGATTGGGTCTGAGGGGGCCAAGCATACCAGGATTAGGTCTGAGGGGGCCATGTATGCCAGGATTAGGTCTGAGAGAGCCATACATGCCATGATTGGGTCTGAGGAGGCCATGCATGCCAGGATTGGGTCTGGGGGAGGCCATGCATGCCAGGATTGGACCTGAGGGGGCGATGCATGCCAGGATTCTGTCTGATGGTGCCATGCATACCAGGATTGGATCCGGGTGGTGCTTGCATACCAGTATTGGGTCTGAGGGGGCCATGCATGCCAGGATTGGGTCTGGGGGGGCTATGCATGCCAGGATTGGGTCAGAGGGAGCCATAGATGCCAGTATTGGGTCTGAGGGGGCCATGCATGCCAGAATTGGGTCCAGGAGGTACATGCTTACCAGGATTGGATCTGAGGGGTCCATGCATACCAGGAATGGGTCTGAGTGGGCCATGATTGCCAGTATTGGGTCTGCGGGAGCCATGCATGCCAGAATGGAGTGTAAGGGGGCCATGCATGCCATGATTTTGTCTGAGTGGGCAATGCATGCCAGAATTGGGTCTGAGATGGTCATGCATACCAGGATTGGATCCGGGTGGTGCTTGCATACCAGTATTGGGTCTGAGGGGGACATGCATGCCAGGATTGGGTCTGGGGGGCCATGCATGCCAGGATTGGGTCAGAGGGAGCCATAGATGGCAGTATTGGGTCTGAGGGGGCCATGCATGCCAGGATTGGGTCTGAGGGAGCCATGCATACCAGGATTGGATCTGAGGGGGCCATGCATGCCAGAATTGGGTCTGAAGGGGAAGTGCATGCCAGAATTGAGTCTGCGGGAGCCAAGCATACCATGAATGGATCTGAGGGGGTCGCGCATGCCAGGATAGGTTCTGAGGGGACTATACATAACATTATTGGTTCTGAGGGGGCCATGTACTCCAGCATTGGGTATGAGGGGGCCATGCATGCCATGATTGGGTCTGAGGGGAGTGCATGCCAGAATTGGGTCTGAGGGAGCCATGTATACCAGGATTGGGTCTATTAGGTGGATGTATATCAGTACTGGGTCTGAGGGGGCCATGCATATCAGTATTGGGTCTGAAGAGGCCATGCATACCAGAATTGGGTCCAGGAAGTGCATGCTTACCAGTATTGGTTCTGAGGGGTCAATGCATACCAGGAATGGGTCTGAGTGGGCCGTGATTGCCAGTATTGGGTCTGAGAGGGCCATGCATGCCAGAATGGAATGTAAGGGGGCCATGCATGCCATGATTTTGTCTGAGTGGGCCTTGCATGCCAGAATTGGGTCTGAGACGGTCATGCATACCAGGATTGGAACTGAAGGGGCCATGCATGCCAGGATTGGGTCTGATGGAGCCATGCATGCCAGGATTGGATCTGAGGGAGCCATGCATGACTGAATTGGGTCTGAGGGGGCCATGCATGCCAGAATTTGGTCTGAGGTTGAAGTGCATGCCATAATTGGGTCTGTGGGAGCCATGCATACTAGGAATGGATCTGAGGAAGTCATGCATGCCTGGATTGGCTCTGAGGGGGCCATACATAACAGGATTGGGTCTGACGGGGACATGCATTTCAGGATTGGGTCTACAGGGGCAATGCATGCTAGGATTGGTTCTGAGGGGGTCTTGAATGCAAAGATTAGGTCTTAGGGGGCCATGCATGCCAGGATTTGGCCTAAGGGGACCATGTATGCCAGGATTTTGTCTGATAAGCTCGTGAATACCAGGATTGGGTCTGAGAGGGCCATGCATACCAGTATTGAGTCTGTGGGGGCCATGCATGCCAGGATTGGGCCTGAGAGGCCCATGCATACCAGGATTGGATCTGAGGGAGGCAGGCATGACAGGATTCGGTCTGAGGGGGCCATGCATGCCAGTATTGGGTCTGATAGGGACATGCATATTAGGATTGGTTCTAAGGAGACTATGCATACCAGGATTAGGTCTGAGGGGGTCATGCCTGCCAGGAGTGGGTATGGGGGGCCATACATGCCAGTATTAAGTCTGAGGGGGCCATGCATGCCAGGATTGGGTCTGAGGGGGCCATGCATACCAGGAAAGGGTTCGGGGGGGGCATGCATGCCAGGATTGTTTGAGAGGCCCAAGCATACCAGGATTGGATCTGAGGAGGCCATGCATGCCAGGATTTGGTCTGAGGGGGCCATGTATTCCACGATTTTGTCTGAGGGGGCCATGCAAGCCAGAATTGGGTCTGAGATGGTCTTGCATACCAGGATTGGTACTGAAGGGGCCATGCATGCCATGATTGGGTCTGCGGGAGCCATGCATACCACTATTGGGTCTGAGGGGGCCATGCATGCCTGAATTGGGTCTAAGGGGGGCATGCTTGCCCTAATTGGGTCTGAGGTAGCCATGCATACTAGGAATGGATCTGAGGGGGTCATGCATGCCTGGATTGGCTCTGAGGGGAGTGCATGCCAGAATTGGGTCTGAGGGAGCCATGTATACTGGGTCTATTGGGTATATTGGGTCTCTTAGATGAATGTGTATCAGTATTGGGTCTGAGGGGGCCATGCATATCAGTATTGGGTCTGAAGAGGCCATGCATACCAGAATTGGGTCCAGGAGGTGCATGTTTAACAGGATTGGTTCTGAGGGGTCCATGCATACCAGGAATGGGTCTGAGTGGGCCATGATTTCCAGTATTGGGTCTGAGGGGGCAATGCATGCCAGAATGGAGTGTAAGGGGGCCATGCATGCCCTGATTTTGTCTGAGTGGGCCTTGCATGCCAGAATTGGGTCTGAGACGGTCATGCATACCAGGATTGGATCCGGGTGGTGCTTGCATACCAGTATTGGGTCTGAGGGGGCCATGCATGCCAGGATTGGGTCTGGGGGGGCCATGCATGCCAGGATTGGGTCAGAGGGAGCCATAGATGCCATTATTGGGTCTGTCGGGGCCATGCATGCCAGGATTGGGTCTGAGGGAGCCATGCATACCAGGATTGGATCTGAGGGGGCCATGCATGCCAGAATTGGGTCTGAGGGGGAAGTGCATGCCAGATTTGGGTCTGCAGGAGCCAAGCATACCATGAATGGATCTGAGGGGGTCACGCATGCCAGGATAGGGTCTGTGGTGCCATACATAACATAATTGGTTCTGTGGGGGCCATGCATTCCAGCATTGGGTATGAGGTGGCCATGCATACCAGTATTGGGTCTAAGTGGGCCATGCATGCGATGATTGGGTCTGAGGGGAGTGCATGCCAGAACTGGGTCTGAGGGAGCCATCTATACCAGGATTGGGTCTTTTAGGTGAATGTATATCAGCATTGGGTCTGAGGGGGCCATGCATATCAGTATTGGGTCTGAAGAGGCCATGCATACCAGAATTGGGTCCAGGAGGTGCATGCTCATTAGGATTAGTTCTGAGGGGTCCATGCATACCAGGAATGGGTCTGAGTGGGCCATGATTGCCAGTATTGGGTCTGAGGGGGCCATGCATGCCAGAATTGGATGTAAGGGGGGCATGCATGCCAGTATTGAGTCTGTGGGGCCATGCTTGCCAGGATTGGGTTTGAGACGGTCATGCATACCAGGATTGGTACTGAAGGGGCCATGCATGCCAGGATTGGCTCTGATGGAGCCACGCATACCAGGATTGGATCTGAGGGGGCCATACATGACTGAATTGGGTCTGAGGGGGCCATGCATGCCAGAATTGGGTCTGAGGGGGCAGTGCATGCCATAATTGGGTCTGTGAGAGCCATGCATACTAGGAATGGATCTGAGGGGGTCATGCATGCCTAGATTGGCTCTGAGGGGGGAATACATAACAGGATTGGGTCTGACGGGGACATGCATTCCAGGATTGGGTCTACATGGGCAATGCATGCTAGGATTGGTTCTGAGGGGGTCTTGAATGCAAAGATTATGTCTGAGGGGGCCATGCATGCCAGGATTTGGGCTAAGGGGGCCATGTATGCCATGATTTTGTCTGATAAGCCCTTGAATACCAGGATTGGGTCTAAGGGGGCCATGCATACCAGTATTGAGTCTGTGGAGGCCATGCATGCCAGGATTGGGCCTGAGAGGCCCATGCATACCAGTATTGCATCTGAGGGGGCCATGCATGCCAGGATTCGGTCTGAGGGGCCCATGCATGCCAGTATTGGGTCTGATAGGGACATGCATACCAGGATTGGGTATGGTGGTGCCATGCATGCCAGGATTAGGTCTGAGGGGGCCACGCATGCCAGGATTGGATCTGAGGGGGCCATGCATACCAGGAAAGGGTTCGGCGGGGCCATGAATGCGAGGATAGGGTCTGAGGGGACCATGCATGACAGTATAGAGTCTGTGGGGGCCATGCATGCCAGGATTGTTTGAGATGCCCATGCATACCAGGATTGGATCTGAGGAGGCCATCCATGTCAGGATTGGGTCTGAGGGGTCCATGCATGCCAGGATTAGGCCTGAGGGGGCCATGTATGTCAGGATTGGGTCTGAGGGGGTCATCCATGCCACATTTGGGTCAGTGGGAGTCAAGCATACCAGAATTCGGTCTGTTAGGTGAATGTATATCAGTATTGGGTGTGAGGGGGCCATGCATATCAGGGTTGGTGGGGTCTGAAGTGACCATATATAATCCTTTATCTGAAACCCATTATATTTCAAGGGTCTTAAACGCATCGCGGAGATCAACACTGGCCTACAATTTCCATTAATTCAGCGCAAGTCATTTTTTAATGTGAGACTGTGAGAGTGAGGGCCATATATGGCACATACTATCAATGTCTCACACTAAAAATTGACAAGGTTTCTGCATCTCTTGGAAGCAAAAACTCACATTTTTTCAGCAGTGTTTTTGCTGCCAAGAGATACAGAAACCATGCAGAAATTTCTGCAATCAAATACGTCTGGCATGTCACATCGCTATGTGCACACGTTGAGTATTTGACTGCAGATATTTCTGCAAGGTTTCTGCATCTCTTGGCAGCAAAAACGCGGCAAACAAGTGAGAGGAATGCTCTCTGCCTCTATGTGCATATGAGAGCCTGTAAATAAAATTTTCATGGGATGATTTGTCAGTCTATCACCAACCTCACAGGGTCACTTAGACACCTACAGGGCCACAAAGCCTCCTCTAGGGCCACTCAGCCTCCTCTAGTGCCACACAGCTTCCTCTAGTGCTGCACAGCCTCCTCTAGGGCCGCACAGTCTTCTCTAGGGCCGCACTACCTAATACGGGGTCGCACAGCCTAAAACAGGGCCACACAGACTAATACAGGGCTACATAGCTTGCTACATGGCTACACAGCCTCCTACTGGGCCACACAGGCTCCTGCAGGGCCGCGTAAGGTATTATGGCATTTACTCTCACAGTCTCATACTTAGCAATGGCCCGGTAGGGGTGCCTCGCTTCTTGGGGCACTGCTCCTCAGGGAAATGATGTACATACACAAGTGAGGAGTCCCTTGAAAGGGGAGAGCGAGTGATACAAAGTGCATATCTACGATTTTCGATTGAACCTTCAGAACCGGAGCAAACGGTACCGAATTTAGACATGTCTGGTACTGGAACCACTCTGACTATTAACAAGTGCCACCCCTCATTGTGTAGGTCTACTTGAGGTCTGTACACACTGTAAGTTTGGGCCATCTTGGACCTTCACAAGCCGAGATATCAGCACTGGAAAGTGGGTAACCAATTTAGTAGACATGGGCCGCCTGGGCAGAGGGGGGTCACTGCTCTCGGGGCGCGGCTCCTCGGTACAAGGTGCCTCTCACTCAGGAGATGAAACCCTTGAAAGCTGATGGTCCAATCTACAGAACGTATATTTCAAGTTGTTTATTGGACTCACGGTTCCGGAGAAATCCAGGTTAAAGTGAGATAGGGAAACGCCATTCATTCCTCCAATTGACTTAACATGGTGCTGGGGGTGCTCTCTTCCCCGAGCTACCAGAAACCGCAGGAGTGTTCAATGAAAAAGCTGCATAGTGCGTATTGAAGCCAAGAGGATTATCTAAAAAAATGTCTGTCCGTTTGCAGTCTGCTCCTTTAGTGCCTGAGATCTGCTTCCCAAATTCAGAGGAGCGTTTTCAGATGCAGATCTTTAGTGTGAGACTTTGATATTATGTGCCATATACAGCACTCACTCTCACAGTATGACCTTGGTAAAAGCTTCCATCCAGACTTTTTGATGCCGGTCGTGGCGCGCGATCCCGTCGGCCCTGCGATGAGACGACCACCTCCGGAATTTGGATTTGCACCTTGGCGTCCGCTCTACGGTTCATCACCTCTGTGACGGCCACGTGGCTGAGCTTGAGGCTGGTATCGCGAGCGCCATGGTCTTACACCGTGCCGGATGCAACGGGAATGTCTTTGCATGAAAGACATTTTTTGGAGTCAATCTGCTATAGCCAGCTTTCACTCCAACCTTTTGACACCCGTAGCCAGCTTTCACTCAACGACTTGACCGCAGAACGACGTAATGTTCGCCAATCTGAGACTCAAGTGAGGCAGGAAGCCTTGATGCAGACGCTGTGTTGATACGACGCTGTTAAGGCTCTGAAAAGGCTCGTGAGAAATGTGTGGCTATCGGGTCCAAATAGATGGCTTGTTGTCCAGCTTTCATCTGCTTGAAATTGAACACCAGGTGGCATCTGTGCTTTAAAAATCATTCAATAATTGTTAGGCATAGTTCAGCTGCATTTCTGCAGATTGAACACCAGGTGGCATCTGTGCTTTAAAAATCATTCAATAATTGTTAGGCATAGTTCAGCTGCATTTCTGGAAATTGAACACCAGGTGGCATCTGGGCTTTAAAAATCATTCAATAATTGTTAGACATAGTTCAGCTGCATTTCTGCAAATTGAACACCAGGTGGCATCTGTGCTTTAAAAATCATTCAATAATTGTTAGGCATAGTTCAGCTGCATTTCTACAAATTGAACACCGGATGGCATCTGTGCTTTAAAAATCATTCAATAATTGTTAGGCATAGTTCAGCTGCATTTCTTGAAATTGAACACCAGGTGGCATCTGTGCTTTAAAAATCATTCAATAATTGTTAGGCATAGTTCAGCTGCATTTCTGCAAATTGAACACCAGGTGGCATCTGTGCTTTAAAAATCATTCAATAATTGTTAGGCATAGTTCAGCTGCATTTCTACAAATTGATCACCGGATGGCATCTGTGCTTTAAAAATCATTCAATAATTGTTAGGATTAGTTCAGCTGCATTTCTGCAAATTGAACACCAGGTGGCATCTGTGCTTTAAAAATCATTCAATAATTGTTAGGCATAGTTCAGCTGCATTTCTGCAAATTGAACACCGGATGGCAGCTGTGCTTTAAAAATCATTCACTAATTGTTAGGCATAGTTCAGCTGCATTTATACAAATTGAACAGCGGATGGCATCTGTGCTTTAAAAATCATTCAATAATTGTTAGGCATAGTTCAGCTGCATTTCTACAAATTGAACACCGGATGGCATCTGTGCTTTAAAAATCATTCAATAATTGTTAGGCATAGTTCAGCTGCATTTCTGCAAATTGAACACCAGGTGGCATCTGTGCTTTAAAAATCATTCAATAATTGTTAGGCATAGTTCAGCTTCATTTCTGCAAATTGAACACCAGGTGGCATCTGTGCTTTAAAAATCATTCAATAATTGTTAGGCATAGTTCAGCTGCATTTCTACAAATTGAGCACCGGATGGCATCTGTGCTTTAAAAATCATTTAATAACTGTTAGGATTAGTTCAGCTGCATTTCTGCAAATTGAACACCGGATGGCAGCTGTGCTTTAAAAATCATTCAATAATTGTTAGGCATAGCTCAGCTGCATTTCTGCAAATTGAACAGCGGATGGCAGCTGTGCTTTAAAAATCATTCAATAATTGTTAGGCATAGTTCAGCTGCATTTCTGCAAATTGAACACCAGGTGGCATCTGTACTTTAAAAATCATTCAATAATTGTTAGGCATAGTTCAGCTGCATTTCTACAAATTGAACACCGGATGGCATCTGTGCTTTAAAAATCATTCAATAATTGTTAGGATTAGTTCAGCTGCATTTCTGCAAATTGAACACCAGGTGGCATCTGTGCTTTAAAAATCATTCAATAATTGTTAGGCATAGTTCAGCTGCATTTCAGCAAATTGAACACCAGGTGGTATCTGTGCTTTAAAAATCATTCAATAATTGTTAGGCATAGTTCAGCTGCATTTCTGCAAATTGAACACCGGATGGCAGCTGTGCTTTAAAAATCATTCAATAATTGTTAGGCATAGTTCAGCTGCATTTCTGCAAATTGAACACCGGATGGCAGCTGTGCATTAAAACTCATTCAATAATTGTTAGGCTTAGTTCAGCTACATTTCTGCAAATTGAACACCAGGTGGCATCGGTGCTTTAAAAATCATTCAATAATTGTTAGGCATAGTTCAGCTGCATTTCTACAAATTGAACACCGGATGGCATCTGTGCTTTAAAAATCATTCAATAATTGTTAGGATTAGTTCAGCTGCATTTCTGCAAATTGAACACCAGGTGGCATCTGGGCTTTAAAAATCATTCAATAATTGTTAGGCATAGTTCAGCTGCATTTCTGTAAATTGAACACCAGGTGGCATCTGTGCTTTAAAAATCATTCAATAATTGTTAGACATAGTTCAGCTGCATTTCTGCAAATTGAACACCGGATGGCAGCTGAGCTTTAAAAATCATTTAATAATTGTTAGGCATAGTTCAGCTGCATTTCTGCAAATTGAACACCAGGTGGCATCTGTGCTTTAAAAATCATTCAATAATTGTTAGGCATAGTTCAGCTGCATTTCTGCAAATTGAACACCAGGTGGCATCTGTGCTTTAAAAATCATTCAATAATTGTTAGGCATAGTTCAGCAGCATTTCTGTTAATTGAAGACAAGGTGGCATCTGTGCTTTAAAAGTCATTCAATAATTGTTAGGCATAATTCAGCTGCATTTCTGCAAATTGAACACCAGGTGGCATCTGTGCTTTAAAAATCATTCAATATTTGTTAGGCATAGTTCAGCTGTATTTCTGGAAATTGAACACCAGGTGGCATCTGTGCTTTAAAATTCATTCAATATTTGCAAGGCATAGTTCAGCTGCATTTCTGCAAATTGAACACCAGGTGGCATCTGTACTTTAAAAATCATTCAATAATTGTTAGGCATAGTTCAGCTGCATTTCTGCAAATTGAACACCAGGTGGCATCTGTGCTTTAAAAATCATTCAATAATTGTTAGGCACAGTTCAGCTGCATTTCTACAAATTGAACACCAGGTGGCATCTGTGCTTTAAAAATCATTCAATAATTGTTAGGCATAGTTCAGCTGCATTTCTGCAAATTGAACACCGGATGGCAGCTGTGCTTTAAAAATCATTCAATAATTGTTAGGCATAGTTCAGCTGCATTTCTGTAAATTGAACACCAGGTGGCATCTGTGCTTTAAAAATTATTCAATAATTTTTAGACATAGTTCAGCTGCATTTCTGCAAATTGAACACCGGATGGCAGCTGAGCTTTAAAAATCATTCAATAATTGTTAGACATAGTTCAGCTGCATTTCTGCAAATTGAACACCGGATGGCAGCTGAGCTTTAAAAATCATTCAATAATTGTTAGGCATAATTCAGCTGCATTTCTGCAAATTGAACACCAGGTGGCATCTGTGCTTTAAAAATCATTCAATATTTGTTAGGCATAGTTCAGCTGTATTTCGGCAAATTGAACACCAGGTGGCATCTGTGCTTTAAAATTCATTCAATATTTGCAAGGCATAGTTCAGCTGCATTTCTGCAAATTGAACACCAGGTGGCATCTGTGCTTTAAAAATCATTCAATAATTGTTAGGCATAGTTCAGCTGTATTTCTGCAAATTGAACACCAGGTGGCATCTGTACTTTAAAAATCATTCAATAATTGTTAGGCATAGTTCAGCTGCATTTCTGCAAATTGAACAACAGGTGGCATCTGTGCTTTAAAAATCATTCAATAATTGTTAGGCTGAGTTCAGCTGCATTTCTGCAAATTGAACACCAGGTGGCATCTGTGCTTTAAAAATCATTCAATAATTGTAAGGCATAGTTCAGCTGCATTTCTGCAAATTGAACACCAGGTGGCATCTGTGCTTTAAAAATCATTCAATAATTGTTAGGCATAGTTCAGCTGCATTTCTGCAAATTGAACACCAGGTGGCATCTGTGCTTTAAAAATCATTCAATAATTGTTAGGCATAGTTCAGCTGCATTTCTGTAAATTGAACACCAGGTGGCATCTGTGCTTTAAAAATCATTCAATAATTGTTAGGCATAGTTCAGCTGCATTTCTGTAAATTGAACACTAGGTGGCATCTGTGCTTTAAAAGTCATTCAATAATTGTTAGGCATAATTCAGCTGCATTTCTGCAAATTGAACACCAGGTGGCATCTGTGCTTTAAAAATCATTCAATATTTGTTAGGCATAGTTCAGCTGTATTTCTGCAATTTGAACACCAGGTGGCATCTGTGCTTTAAAATTCATTCAATATTTGCAAGGCATAGTTCAGCTGTATTTCTGCAAATTGAACACCAGGTGGCATCTGTGCTTTAAAAATCATTCAATAATTGTTAGGCATAGTTCAGCTGCATTTCTAGAAATTGAACACCGGATGGTATCTGTGCTTTAAAAATCATTCAATAAATGTTAGGATTACTTCAGCTGCATTTCTGCAAATTGAACACCAGGTGGCATCTGTGCTTTAAAAATCATTCAATAATTGTTAGGCATAGTTCAGCTGCATTTCTGCAAATTGAACACCAGGTGGCATCTGTGCTTTAAAAATCATTCAATAATTGTTAGGCATAGTTCAGCTGCATTTCTGCAAATTGAACACCGGATGGCAGCTGTGCTTTAAAAATCATTCAATAATTGTTAGGCAGAGTTCAGCTGCATTTCTGTAAATTGAACACCAGGTGGCATCTGTGCTTTAAAAATCATTCAATAATTGTTGGACATAGTTCAGCTGCATTTCTGCAAATTGAACACCGTATGGCAGCTGTGCTTTAAAAATCATTCAATAATTGTTAGGCAGAGTTCAGCTGCATTTCTGTAAATTGAACACAAGGTGGCATCTGTGCTTTAAAAGTCATTCAATAATTGTGAGGCATAATTCAGCTGCATTTCTGCAAATTGAACACCAGGTGGCATCTGTGCTTTAAAAATCATTCAATAATTGTTAGGCATAGTTCAGCTGCATTTCTGCAAATTGAACACCAGGTGGCATCTGTGCTTTAAAATTCATTCAATATTTGCAAGGCATAGTTCAGCTGTATTTCTGCAAATTGAACACCAGGTGGCATCTGTGCTTTAAAAATCATTCAGTAATTGTTAGGCATAGTTCAGCTGCATTTCTGCAAATTGAACACCAGGTGGCATCTGTGCTTTAAAAATCATTCAATAATTGTTAGGCATAGTTCAGCTGTATTTCAGCAAATTGAACACCGGATGGCAGCAGAGCTTGAAAAATCATTCAATAATTGTTAGGCATAGTTCAGCTGCATTTCTGCAAATTGAACACCAGGTGGCATCTGTGCTTTAAAAATCATTCAATAATTGTTAGGCTTAGTTCAGCTGCATTTCTGCAAATTGAACACCAGGTGGCATCTGTGCTTTAAAAATCATTCAATAATTGTTAGGCTTAGATCAGCTGCATTTCTGGAAATTGAACACCAGGTGGCAGCTGTGCTTTAAAAATCATTCAATAATTGTTAGGCTTAGTTCAGCTGAATTTCTGGAAATTGAACACCAGGTGGCATCTGTGCTTTAAAAATCATTCAATAATTGTTAGGCATAGTTCAGCTGCATTTCTGCAAATTGAACACCAGGTGGCATCTGTGCTTTAAAAATCATTCAATAATTGTTAGGCATAGTTCAGCTGCATTTCTACAAATTGAAAACCGGAAGGCAGCTGTGCTTTTAAAATCATTCAATAATTGTTAGGCATAGTTCAGCTGCATTTCTGCAAATTGAACACCAGGTGTCATCTGTGCTTTAAAAATCATTCAATAATTGTTAGGCTTAGTTCAGCTGCATTTCTGCAAATTGAACACCAGGTGGCAGCTGTGCTTTAAAAATCATTCAATAATTGTTAGGCATAGTTCAACTTCATTTCTTGAAATTGAACACCAGGTGGCAGCTGTGCTTTAAAAATCATTCAATAATTGTTAGGCATAGTTCAGCTGCATTTCTTGAAATTGAACACCAGGTGGCATCTGTGCTTTAAAAATCATTCAATCATTGTTAGTCATAGTTCAGCTGCATTTCTGGAAATTGAACACCAGGTGGCATCTGTGCTTTAAAAAATCATTCAATAATTGTTAGGCATAGTTCAGCTGCATTTCTGCAAATTGAACACCAGGTGGCATCTGTGCTTTAAAAATCATTCAATAATTGTTAGGCATAGTTCAGCTGCATTTCTACAAATTGAACACCGGATGGCATCTGTGCTTTAAAAATCATTCAATAATTGTTAGGATTAGTTCAGGTGCATTTCGGCAAATTGAACACCAGGTGGCATCTGTGCTTTAAAAATCATTCAATAACTGTTAGGCATAGTTCAGCTGCATTTCTGCAAATTGAACACCAGGTGGCATCTGTGCTTTAAAAATCATTCAATAATTGTAAGGCATAGTTCAGCTGCATTTCTGCAAATTGAACACCGGATGGCAGCTGTGCTTTAAAAATCATTCAATATTTGTTAGGCTTAGTTCAGCTGTATTTCTGCAAATTGAACACCAGGTGGCATCTGTGCTTTAAAAATCATTCAATAATTGTTAGGCATAGTTCAACTTCATTTCTTGAAACTGAACACCAGGTGGCATCTGTGCTTTAAAAATCATTCAATAATTGTTAGGATTAGTTCAGCTGCATTTCTGCAAATTGGACACCAGGTGGCAAATGTGCTTTAAAAATCAATCAATAACTGTTAGGCATAGTTCAGCTGCATTTCTGCAAATTGAACACCAGGTGGCATCTGTGCTTTAAAAATCATTCAATAATTGTTAGGCATAGTTCAGCTCCATTTCTGCAAATTGAACACCGGATGGCAGCTGTGCTTTAAAAATCATTCAATATTTGTTAGGCATAGTTCAGCTGTATTTCTGCAAATTGAACACCAGGTGGCATCTGTGCTTTAAAAATCATTCAATAATTGTTAGGCATAGTTCAGCTGCATTTCTGCAAATTGAACACCAGGTGGCATCTGTGCTTTAAAAATCATTCAATAATTGTTAGGCATAGTTCAGCTGCATTTCTGTAAATTGAACACTAGGTGGCATCTGTGCTTTAAAAGTCATTCAATAATTGTTAGGCATAATTCAGCTGCATTTCTACAAATTGAACACCGGATGGCATCTGTGCTTTAAAAATCATTCAATAATTGTTAGGATTAGTTCAGCTGCATTTCTGCAAATTGAACACCAGGTGGCATCTGTGCTTTAAAAATCATTCAATAATTGTTAGGCATAGTTCAGCTGCATTTCTGCAAATTGAACACCAGGTGGCATCTGTGCTTTAAAAATCATTCAATAATTGTTAGGCATAGTTCAGCTGCATTTCTGCAAATTGAACACCGGATGGCAGCTGTGCTTTAAAAATCATTCAATAATTGTTAGGATTACTTCAGCTGCATTTCTGCAAATTGAACACCAGGTGGCATCTGTGCTTTAAAAATCATTCAATAATTGTTAGGCATAGTTCAGCTGCATTTCTGGAAATTCTGTAAATTTCTATCATCATCATCTATCATCATCATCATCATCATCAACTTCTATCATCATCATCAACTTCTATCATCATCATCATCATCATCAACTTTTATCATCATCATCATCATCATCAACTTCAATCATCATCATGCTGATCATCATCATCTTCTATTATCATCATCATCAACTTCTATCATCATCATCATCATCAACTTCTATCATCATCATCATCATCATCATCATCACCATAAACTTCTATCATCATCATCATCATCAACTTATATCATTATCATCATCATCAACTTATATCATCATCAACTTCTACCATCATCATCATCTTCATCTTCTATCATCATGATCATCAACTTCTATCATCATCATCAACTTCTGTCATCATCATCATCATCAACTTCTATCATCATCATCATCGTCATCTATCATCATCAACATCATCAACTTCTATCATCATCATCATCTACTTCTATCATCATCATCATTATCATCATCTATCAACATCATCACCTATCATCATCATCATCATCTATCATCATCATCATCATCATCATCAACTTCTATCATCATCATCATCAACTTCTATCATCATCATCATCGTCATCATCAACTTCTATCATCATCATTATCATCATCAACTTCAATCATCATCATGATCATCATCATCATCTTCTATTATCATCATCATCAACTTCTATCATCATCATCATCAACTTCTATTATCATCATCAACTTCTATCAACATCATCATCATCTTCTCTCATCATCATCATCATCAACTTCTATCATCATCATCAACGTCTTTCATCATCATCATCAACAACTTCTATCATCATCATCATCTATAATCATCATCATCATCTTCTATCATCATCATCATCAACTTCTATCATCATCAACAACTTCTATCATCATCATCATCTTGATCATCATCATAAACTTCTATCATCATCATCATCAACTTCTATCATCATCATCATCAACTTCTATCATCATCACAATCATCTTCTATTATCATCATCATTATCTATCATCATCATCATCATCATCATCATCATCAGCTTCTATCATCATCATCATCATCATCAACAAATTCTATAATCATCATCAACTTCTATCATCATCATCATCATCATCATCAACTTCTATCATCATCATCATCACCATAATCATCTATCATCATCATCATCATCATCATCATCAACTTCTATCATCATCAACTTCTATCATCGTCATCATCATCATCATCTTCTATCATCTTCATCAATTTCTATCATCATCATCATCAACTTCTGTCATCATCATCATTATCATCATCTATCAACATCATCATCTATCATCATCATCATCATCTATCATCATCATCATCATCATCAACTTCTATCATCATCATCATCATCAACTTCTATCATCATCATCATCATCATCATCTTCATCATCATCATCAACTTCTATCATCATCATCATCATCATCATCAACTTCAATCATCATCATGATCATCATCATCATCTTCTATTATCATCATCATCAACTTCTATCATCATCATCATCATCTTCTATCATCATCATCAACTTCTATCAACATCATCATCATCTTCTATCATCATCATCATCAACTTCTCTCATCATCATCAACTACTTTCATCATCATCATCAACAACTTCTATCATCATCATCTATAATCATCATCATCATCTTCTATCATCATCAACTTCTATCATCATCAACAACTTCTATCATCATCATCATCTTGATCATCATCATAAACTTCTATCATCATCATCAACTTCTATCATCATCATCAACTTCTATCATCATCACAATCATCTTCTATTATCATCATCATTATCTATCATCATCATCATCATCATCTTCATCAACTTCTATCATCATCACCAACAACTTATATCCTCATCATCACCATTCACTTCTATCATCATCAACAACATCAACTTCTATCATCATCATTATTAACTTCTTTCATAATCATCATCAACTTCTATCATCATCATCATCAACTTCTATCATCATCATCATCATCAACTTTTATCATCATCATCATCATCTCCATAAACTTCAATCATATTCATGATCATCATCATCATCATCTTCTGTCAACATCATCATCAACTTCTATCATCATCATAATCAAATTCTATCATCATCATCATCAACTTCAATCATGATCATCATCATCAACTTCTATCATCATCATCAACTTCTATCATCATGAACATCTTTATCATCATCATCATCAACTTCTATCATCATCATCATCATCAACTTCTTTCATCATCATCATCACAATCATCTTCTATCATCATCATCTATCATCATCATCATCAACTTCTATCATCATCATTAACTTCTGTCATCACCATCATCATCATCAATTTCTATCATCACCATCTATCATCATCATCATTATCAACTTCTATTATCATCATCATCATCACCATCATCATCAACTTCTATCATCATCATCATTATCATCATCTATCAACATCATCATCTATCATCATCATCATCATCATCATCAATAATCATCATCATCATCTTCTATCATCATCATCATATATCATCATCATCATCAACTTCTATCATCATCATCATCATCAACTTCTATCATCATCATCATTATCATCATCTATCAACATCATCATCTATCATTATAAACATCATTTATCATCATCATCATCATCATCAACTTCTATCATCATCATCATCAACTTCTATCATCATCATCATCATCATCATCATCAACTTCTATCATCATCATCATCATCAACTTCAATCATCATCATGATCATCATCATCTTCTATTATCATCATCAACTTCTATCATCATCATCATCATTATCATCATCTATCAACAGCATCATCTATCATCATCATCATCTATAATCATCATCATCATCATCAACTTCTATCATCATCATCATATATCATCATCATCATCTATCATCATCATCATCATCATCATCAACTTCTATCATCATCATCATCAACTTCTATCATCATCATCATCATTAACTTCTATCATCATCATCATCATCATCAACTCCAATCATCATCATGATCATCATCATCATCTTCTATTATCATCATCATCAGCTTCTATCATCATCATCACCATCATCATCAACTTCTATCATCATCATCAACTTCTATCAACATCATCATCATCTTCTATCATCATCATCATCAACTTCTATCATCATCTTCAACTTCTTTCATCATCATCAACAACTTCTATCATCATCATCATCATCATCTTCTATCATCATCATCATCAACTTCTATCATCATCATCTTGATCATCATCATCATCATCAACTTCTATCATCATCACAATCATCTTCTATTATCATCATTATCTATCATCATCATCATCATCATCAACTTCTATCATCATCAACTTCTATCATCATCATCATCATCAACTTCTATCATCATCACAATCATCTTCTATTATCATCATTATCTATCATCATCATCATCATCATCAACTTCTATCATCATCATCATCAACAACCTATATCCTCATCATCACCATTCACTTCTATCATCATCAACAACATCAACTTCTATCATCATCATTACTAACTTCTTTCAAAATCATCATCAACTTCTATCATCATCATCATCAACTTCTATCATCATCATCATCAACTTTTATCATCATCATCATCATCATCATCTTCTCCATAAACTTAAATCATATTCATGATCATCATCATCATCATCTTCTATCAACATCATCATCAACTTCTATCATCATCATAATCAAATTCTATCATCATCAACTTCTATCATCATCATCAACTTCTATCATCATCATCAACTTCTATCATCATCAACATCTTTATCATCATCATCATCAATTTCTATCATCATCATCATCATCAACTTCTTTCATCATCATCATCATCACAGTCATCTTCTATCATCATCATCTATCATCATCATCATCAACTTCTATCATCATCATTAACTTCTGTCATCATCATCATCAATTTCTATCATCACCATCTATCATCATCATCAACTTCTATCATCATCATCATCATCATCATCAACTTCTATCATCATCATCATTATCATCATCTATCAACATTATCATCATCATCATCATCATCATCTATAATCATCATCATCATCATCAACTTCTATCATTATCATCATATATCATCATCATCAACTTCTATCATCATCATCATTATCAACTTCTATCATCATCATTATCATCATCTATCAACATCATCATCTATCATCATCATCTATCATCATCATCATCATCATCAAATTCTATCATCATCATCATCAACTTCTATAATCATCATCATCATCATCATCATCAAGTTCAATCATCATCATGATCATCATCATCATCTTCTATTATCATCATCATCAACTTCTATCATCATCATCATCATCAACTTCTATCATCATCATCAACTTCTATCAACATCATCATCATCTTCTATCATCATCATCATCAACTTCTCTCATCATCATCAACTACTTTCATCATCATCATCAACAACTTCTATCATCATCATCATCTATAATCATCATCATCATCTTCTATCATCATCATCAACTTCTATCATCATCAACAACTTCTATCATCATCATCATCTTGATCATCATCATAAACTTCTATCATCATCATCATCAACTTCTATCATCATCATCAACTTCTATCATCATCACAATCATCTTCTATTATCATCATCATTATCTATCATCATCATCATCATCATCATCATCATCAACTTCTATCATCATCACCAACAACTT